>NC_047139.1:32133119-32379725 GCF_009829125.3 Periophthalmus magnuspinnatus | reverse complement strand
ACATCTTGCACTTCCATGTCCATGTATGTTCCAAGTACATTATGACATAATCGTGCCATACTGGCACCCACAAAAACATACAGGTCAAAGTATAATATATCAAGTATAATAATATCATGTTACATGAAACATTAATCCCACAACTTCTGTTAGCATTAGCATATTATTTGACTCATTCCTTTGTAAGATTTTAATGTACACTGTATTATGTTGTTACAGTTTCACACCTGCCATATAAAGTACAGTCTAAACCCATCCTGGTGTCATTGACTTACTGTGTGGAGGCGTTTAACTCCTGGATAGTAAAAATGTGGTTCTAGGAGGCCAGTACAGTGAAAAGGGACACCCTACAACGAACTCCTGACTCGCTGTACTGTTACAAGCTACATCCAGCACGACAGACGCAGTATCATCAAGTCAGCTTAAAGGCATATCACATCAGCACAAAGATGGAAAGAGACCAATATGAAGTCAGATCTTCAGTGTCAAGCCACTCCTCTGCCGCAAGTGTCATTTTAGCAGCTGCTGCCGCACACTCCAAAGCACAGGCTGCTCAAAAGACAGCGGAATATGCTAAGAAAGAAGTTGAAATCAAAGTGGAAAAAGCTAAATTGGATGCAAAGCTTGATGTTTTAGTAAAAGAGAGTGAAGCTGAAGCTGCAGCCGCTGAAGCAGCAGTTTTGGAGTCTGCTGCTGCAGGTTTGGACATAAGTGATGAACACCTGATGCTGCCACAACATGCAGAAAGTTCCTTTGAGCGAACTGCAGAATACGTAAAGAGGCACCAGGCACACAGTGATTCAGGTAAATCAAAGGACGTAAAAATTGAAAAAAGCATGAATGCAATACAGTCTGAAAAATCACAAAATGAGCTGCCCACAGTAAAAGACTACCGGTCACCTAGATGCCCAGATCAAAGACATTGTTCACCTGAAAGGCAGAGAGAACAGCCACACCTTGTTAACTATCAGCAATACAACAGCCATGAATCTCCTGGGTATATGCTTCAGAGGGAAGTTTTCGGTATTACTCCCCTACGCTAAACCCTTCCAGTGACACTAATGAGCTTGCCAAATATTTAGTAAAGAGTCAGTTGTTAACATCAGAGCTCACCAACTTTGACGACTGAAATCTATGTATCTTGGAAATCATCCTTCATCAACACTACCGAGACACTTAGGCCAGCAGAAGAAATTGACCTCCTGATCAAATCACTGGGCCCACAGTCCACCAAACATGCACATCGCATAAAAGCTGCAAATATAAACAAACCTGCTGCAGCATTAGAGCTTATCTGGGAGAGACCCAGATCAATTCCCCAAAATAGGGCTCAGAGACAATGAAAAGCTAAGAGAACTTAGTGATTTACTACAGGAGATTGGCTCTGCCAAACAAGAAGGATACCTGCAGGGACTCACTTATCTTGAAACTGCAAGGGGCATTGCTCCCATTGTGGACAAGCTGCCATTTGGGCTACAGCACAAGTGGATGATGGAAGACTCCCTCTACAAGCAGCAATAGCATGTGACCTTTCCTCCATTCACCTTCTTTCTACAGTTAATACAGACGCAAGCAAAGGCATGCAAAGACCCGAGCTTCAATCTGCCATTCACTTCTGGATTTCAAAAGGACAGGTATGGAGAGAGCAACAGCAATAATCGCAGAACTGTTCCAGTGCACAAAACTAACATCACAGCCCCACCTGCTGAAGGACCCGATAACCACTGCCCTGTGCATAACAAACCACACGCCTTACGACAATGCAGAGGCTTCAGAGAAAAAACACCACAGGAATGAAAGACAATTTTAAAGCAACACAAAATCTGCTTCAAGTGCTGTGCATCTTTTGTATTTATTTATTCATGAGTATGCACTGGGACAGTGCATATTCATGAATATATAAATGTAAATATGCCAGAATTAGCCCAAAGGCTACTTTACATTTGTAGTCCCTGGCAGGTTAGAGAGATAGAAACAACAAGAAATGACAAGTTCATACAATAAGCATAAGAACAGATTGTCAATTACAATTCATAGGACAAACAGGGATGAAAACAGCACAATGAAACACAATCATAACATACATGTGGCTCTTGACTGTGAAGCAAACATTCAATGTTCTGACTGTACCAGTGAAAAGCACCCAACAGCAATGCATCAAGATGCTCCTCGCTTCTCCAAATCACCCCTAGCATGGTTGGGAGAGACAAGAAGAACAGGAAGCAGCAGTCGTTTCGAGTTGCACTGAAGTATGTGGGGAGGGTTTCTCTGGGAAGTCATGCTATGTCTAGTTTATGTCTACCCTGCCAATGACTCCAGGAAGAGCCAGAGGATGTACGCCATGCTGGACGACCAGAGTCAATGGTAATGCAGCTCCATACACCCTCCAGACATGCAGTGGTGTAGGCCTCACTTCTGGCAGAAGAGGCTATGGTTACGTGATAGAGGCCATAGACAGCTCTCTTGTTATACCCCTGCCCATGTTGACTGAGTGCAAAATGATAAAAAAAGAGGAAATTCCTACTCCATCTGACACTCATGCACATCGCCTCCTTGAGAGCATAGCATGCTGACATTTGCTGTTGCTTGGAAGGGACATTCTGAGAGTCCATAAAGTGCGCAGGAACTGAAAATAAAATAAACACACAACAATTCATTCTGCGCTATTTTTCAATGTGAGTCAGTGAGTGTGACCAGTGACTAGCTGCTCCAGCCAATTATGTGATTCACATACGTATTTGCGCAGCTTGTCAATGTCATTGACAGGCGTCCTCATGTGCCGCTATCAGTGTTTTAGCCGATGTGGCCGATGTGGGCCGTGTCCCAATTTGCCAAACTGGCCCTATAATCACCATTTGAAGTGTGCATCGAAGGGCAGTTACGTAATTTCTGGCGCGACGAGGGCTGTCCCATTTCAATGCACCCTGCTGAATGTGCCCGACAAACCTGCCCTTCCCTTTCCACCGTTTCCATGGAGATCGGACGTAACCGAAGCGTGCATCCATGCACACTTCACGCACTTCTATATCCCATCATGCACCGCAACTACGCAAAAAAGAGAAGAAAATGGAGTCCGCTGCGCAATACACATTCAAATGTTCATACTGGTTTACCTCATCTACAACAGTGTGACATGAAACTGTTAAATCTGAATAAAGATAAGTACAGGCCGTGTGTTTGATGATTAAAAAGGAGGGGAGTTACATGGAATAAAGGAATGTGCAGTTATTGCTAGACAATAAGAAGACATTATTATCATGAGAAATTATTATTGCAATAAGAATAATATAAGAATGTTTGTTTCTATTGCAAGCGTCAAAGACCAAGAGACTGAAACGTAAAGTCAGAAGGTTTAATGAGTTCCACACAGGTAATGTGAAGCAACGGACTCTCCAGAAAGGACAGAAGAGAGTCCTGAGACGTGCACAAAATCTTCATGAGTTCTGTACATTCCATAGGTCTGCGCCCATCTGGTGGAACGTGTCATTTACTTTCGTGTTAGTAAATCAAGACACTAGCTTGATGTAGCACTGCACTGCTAGAAAATACCTTATAATAATCAGATCAAAAGAACTGGCACGGCATATAAGGGAAACAGTGCCCTCTACTGTATTAAAGTGGTGTAGCCACTGGCCAAAATACCGAACCATTAAACTGCAATGTACCACTAATCAGTGTTCTCTGGTTTATAGACTATGAATGTTGTTACCTCTGTCTCTGTTATTACGTTTTCACAAGGTATATTTTGTTTAAGTTATGAAGTAGCTACAATTGAGTAAAAAAATCCCCTCGAACGTTATATTTGCCTATTGATATTCAATCTAAACAGAAAGAAACGGCTGTGACGACGACATCTTTACTTTTCTTCAATTAAATAATAAATCATTAAAAATAATGTACGTAATGTACGTAATGTACATATCGTACGCTCAAAGACAGTGGTGGAAGTGCGGTCCATGGTGTAGGCCTGTCCCACTTCAGCAAGATGGCAGCTACATTGAGGAGGGCAGATTCTCGGCCGGAACCTTAAAACTACACTTTGAAGAGTACTTTGAAGGGACCCTTCAAAAGGTGCATTTGGCGAATTGGGACACGGCCGTGGAGTGAAGACTCGCTAATGATGCTAAGTGCTGTTTAACCCCTTACGGGCCGCCCTTGGGCGCACTGTTACGCACTGTTTTGCAGCAGTTTTGCGTTTTGTGGAACACCCCCCCGACCACCACCAATCATACATGCACACACCGCTTGGGCAAAGTGTCTTGCCTAAGGACACAATGCCAGAAGTTGGTCCGAGCGGGACTTGATCCTTCAACCACTGAGCCACTGTTGCAGAATGACTGTCACACTTTACAATCATGTACAGTGTGTTCTTTGTTTCCAGTTTTTGTTTGTTTACATTTTGAAGTGTGTGTGTGTTTGTTCACTGTTTGCAGTGTGTGGTTTGTAAATATATATTTATTTTGACCCATACCACTTGTTTTGATTATATTTTATATACAAATATACATTTTATATTGTGTTTTGATATGATATATAAATGTACAGTAATAGAGCAGCTGGGTGTGCAGATACAGATTCCTCTTAGTGTGTATTGGTCATTGAATACTGTCACTAGTTTATGAGTTGTAAAAATCAAATGATTGTGTGATATACTGAAAAGAGTTAACGGACTGTCTCCCAGACCACAGCAGGACAATCTCACTCAGTGCACAGCAAAAGCTTCATACAATGGCTTATACTCATAATACAAGTCAGAGATGTATAATAAAAATGTTAAGTGTGTTTTCAACATTGGAGTTTACAGTTGGCTTGGTTTGGTTGGAAGCTCATGTTTTGCCATAGTTAAAATTAAATATTTATACTTCCAATAGCATTAACATACTACACAGGTCATGAGCAAGATTTTTGTCATTTTCATTGTATAAGTGGGCTAAAGCACTTAATTAAAAGTCTTATAACAGAAATGTAAATGCGGTATTTGATTCTTTTAATAAACCATTTAACTTGGATGGATGCGATGCCAGCATGACCACAGTGCACACGTCTGATGTCGCTCACAGTGGTTCATGGGACCACTCAGGGAGTTTGTGCGTTTGCTCAGACTCGTGAAAAATTAGAGGGAACATTGCTCATAAGCCTTCACATGTCACCACTCTTAAGACTCACATTCTGACAAATGAGAGGCACACCCATTTTCCCCCATGTGAAAATCACTTCACTGTCAAGCCACACACCAGTCTCAAACAGACAAATAAGGCTCAGTAGCTCAAACATGAAAAGCAACACACAAAATGATAGTATGGGAAACAATGTGCGCTGCCAGACCAAACGACAACAAGCTTGCACCTTCAATGGAAGATATGCTGTTCCTCAAAATAATGGACAATGAGTGTTTCCAGGACAAATCACAAAGCTGGGTAGCTCCGCTACCATTTCGTCAGCCAAGGACACTGCTGCCAAACAGTCACCAGTATGCAATTATCCGCCTCAAGTCACTTGAATGAACTTTAAACAAAAACCCTGAAATGAAGGCTCACCTGATAGACTTTATGAAGACTATGTTGGACAATAGTACAACAAGGCAAAGAGTACTGGTACTTGCCCTATCTTGGAGTATACCACCCACAAAATCCATCACAGATATGAGTGGTATTTGATTCCAGTGCGCAGTTCGAAGGTACGTCACTCAACACTGCACTGCTCTTAGGGCCTAATCTAAACAATAGTTTATTAGGCGTACTTGTCAGGTTCAGGAATCATGCAGTTGCAGTCTCTCCTGACATCCATCAGATGTTCTATTGCTTCCTGGTGCGTGAGGACTGCAGAGTTTGTTCAGGTTTTCTTCAGCACAAAGACAACGACCCACAGAAAGAGCTTGTTGACTATAGAATGTGTGTACATGTGTTTGGCAGCAGCCCCTCACCTACTATATCCACGTATGGGCTGAGGAGAGCAGCTTAGCAAGGAGAGGCCAAATACTTCATTGAACGTGACTTTTATGTGGATGACGCCAAAAGTGTACCCTCCAAGCACGACGCCATCGACCTTCTGAAAGGCACAGAAGAGATGCTGGCAAACTCAAACCTCCGCCTCCTCAAAATAGTATCAAACAAGGTTAAGGTGGTGCACGCATTCTCAGTTCAGGACCAAGCCAAAGACCTCCAGGATCAGGGAGGGAGGATCAAGGATGACCTCCTAGATCAGCGCAGCCTTGAAGTAAAGTGGAATATAATGAAGGACTATTTCACTTTTTACATTCCTCACACTGAAAAGCCTTACACATGAAGGGGAGTCCTTTCAACTGTGAACAGTGTGTCTGACCCGCTAGGGTTTCTGTCCCCAGTCATCATTCAAGGACGACTACTCCTCAGAGAACTATCGTTACAGACAACAGAGTGGGACTCACCTCTTCCAGAGGACCTAAAATACAACTGTCTCTTCAATGCCTCAGCAAAGTCCACATCCCACACACATACACTAAAACATCACTGTCTCAGTCTAAATGGGTAGAACTTTGTATCTTTTCAGACGCGTTTATGAAGGCGAAATGTGCAGTCTCGTACCTCAAGGTCACTGCTCATGGTGACACATGGTTGGTTTCGTCCTAGGTAAAACATGACTCGCTCTACAGCCAGAGCTTACAGTCCCTCTGGGCCGCAGTAATGGCAATCAAAATGGTAGAGGTCATAAGTGAAGAGATTGACCACCCCATAAACAAAAATAGTTTCTACACTGAGAGCAAGGTGGACTTAGGTTATATCCACAACCAGTCCAGGCATTTTTATGTGTATGTAAACAATCGTGTGCATCGTATTAGAGAGTCAACTACCCCAGAGCAAATCCTGCTGACCATTGCTCACGATCCGTCACAGCTGCTGAGTTGCAGAACACCATGTGGCTCACAGGTCCAGCCTTCATCGTGGATACAAGTGGCCAAAATGGGTTTCCTCCGCACGGTGGCTGGGTGCTCCCTAAGAGATAGGGTGAAGAGCTCTGTCACATGGGAGGAGCTCGGTGTAGAGCCACTGCTCCTACACGTCGAGAGGAGTCAGCTGAGGTGGCTGGGGCATCTGCTCAGGATGCCTCTTGGATGCCTTCCTAGGGAGGTGTTCCGGGCATGTCCCACCCACCCAGGACACACTGGAGGGACTATATCTCTCGGCTGGCCTGGGAACGCCTTGGGGTCCCACCGGAGGAGCTGGAGAACATGTCTGGGTTGAGGGAAGTCTGTGAGTCCATGTTTAGGCTGCTGCTCCCGTGACCCGGCCCTGGATAAGCGGAAGAAAATGGATGGATGGAGGTTCAGCCTTCCTTCAACACTCCTCAGACATCCAGCCAATGCCACCTGGATTTGAGCTGCTGGACCCAGACAACAATGCAGAGGTATGCCTAGAGGTACGCCCAGAGGTAAAGACACTTCACACTAACAACCCCAAAAGCATTATGGGCTCAGGACGTTTGAAGCGTTTCTCCACATGGCACTCATTTAACAGAACTAAGTCAAATATGATGCACATTGCACAATTCTTCTCTCAAACCAAAACTGGCCTGAACTGCACATGGTGGCACATCTGTAAAGCAGCCATCACTCCTGAACTGTTAGAGCAAGCAGAGATATTAATCATTAGAGACGTACAATCCAAAATATATGCAGAAGAAATAAATGCATCACAGAAAAAAAGAACTTTCCTAGAAACAGCCCAATCATAAAGCTCTCATCCCTTTCATTGAAGATGACAAGTTGTTGAGAGTTGGTGGTCGTGTTAGCCGTACTGGGCTGGGAGTAAAAGAAACTAACCCTATAATCTTACCAGGCAGTCACCACATCACTACCCTCCTTGTGTGCCACCACAATGAAAAAGTGAATCACCAAGGCAGGCATTTAACTGAGGGTGCTGTCCGAGAGAGTGGCCTGGGGACTGTAGGAGCAAAAAGATGCATTGGAAAGGTCATAAGCAAATATGTGACATTTAAAAAACTGAAAAACTGAGATGGAATTTTGAGGAGCAATTGATAAGCGATTTGCCTGTAAACAGACTTCAAATCAAGCCCCCCTTTTCTTATGTGGGTATGGACATGTTTGGCCCATGGGAGGTAACCACAAGGCGAACAAGAGGGGGACAAGCTAACAGTAAATGGTGGGCAATGCTATTCATATGTTTATGCACAAGAGCCGTCCGCATTGAAGTAGTGGAGTAGATGAGCTCGTCAAGTTTCATCAATGCATTGAGGCGTTTCTTTGCCTTGCGAGGTCTTGCAAAACAACTGCACTCGGACTGTGGCGCTAACGTCATTGGTGCTCACAAGGAAAGGACTGCGAACACACCAGAAAAGGGCAAAATACAGCACTCTACAGGATCAGAAGTGTACCTGGACCTTCAGCCCACCCCGTTCTTCTCATATGGGGGGAGTATGGGAACGGATGATTGGTTACTCGATAACATGATGCTGCAAGCTGGCTGTGTTCAACTCACCCACGAAATCATAACCACATTCCTTGCAGAAGTCATGGCTATAATAAATGTGCTCCCATTGTTACCAGTATCACCAGACCACATTCTCACATCCCCACATTCTCTCACCTGCTATGCTGCTAACACAAAAAACACACGTTGCGTCCTCCATCTGTGATAATGTGAGCCCCAAAGACATGCTCAAAAGCCACTGAAAGCATGTCCAGTTCCTTGTGGATACTTTCTGGAGCAGATGGCCCAAAGAGTATCTTCAAGTAGCCTTCAACTTCATCAAAACTAGTTTCATAAGAAGATCAAAATCAAACAAGGGGATGTTGAGCTCCTTAAGGACAAACAAATGAGAAGAAACAAGTGACCAATGGATGTGCTCATAAACACAGTTCTGAGTTAAGATGATATCATAAGAAAGGCTGAAGTTCCCAAGTTCCCAAGGAACTGTTAAAACTTATTATAGACCTGTTTCTGAGATGGTTTTCTTATTATCTAGTGATGCTTAAGTTCATAGTTGTGGTATCCCTAAGATACCAGGCGGGGAGTGTTCTGACCAGTCTATTCTACCTATATTTCTATTATAGTTTGGCCAAGTGTGCTGGCCCTTTAATAAAGAAAAACAGGAGGTTGTCCCTACAGATCATGTGTGGTAGTGCACGCAGTACAATAGAAAGGTCTCCGCTGGCTGACATGTGTTAATTACCCTGTAATGAGTTCATGAAGGCATTCCCTGTAAGTATACAAAAATGTAGTCTAAAAAGTTAAATATATTGATAAATAAGGTGAGGCAGTTAAAGTGTACAAAAACAAACTATTTGAAAGCTAACTTATGTTGAATTACTAGCATGCACTTGGGTTAGTATTAGCATATTATTTGCCATATTTGTTTGTAAGATCCTAATGTACACTGTTGTTACAGTTTCACACCTGCCATATAAAGTGTAGTCCAGGGGTCGGCAACCCGCGGCTCCGGAGCCGCATGCGGCTCTTCATTCTCCTTGTAGTGGTTCCCGATGGACATGACAAAAAAAAAAAAAAACACGGAAATCAATCGCATGCGACTCTTCATCCTCCTTGTAGTGGCTCCCAATGGTCATGACAAAAAAAACACAGAAATCAATAAAGGTTGTATCTTAATTTATTTGTTATTTATATATTATCGTCACTATACGTTCATTTTGTTTCACGATTGGAGTTTGAGTTAATACTATCAATTTTTTTTTTTACATTTTTTTATTTATAATTTGTAAACTAATATATACGTCACATCAACGTCAACAGCCTTCGACTTTAGTTGCTGGCTGTTTTTGGAAGACCCGAGTACTGTAACCATGAAAAGAGCCCAAAAAAGAAAAGTGACAGTAAAAATTCAGAGTGGACACCTGCGTTTGCCTTCACCGCCAATGACGCTGGATTACCTGTGTGCCTTATATGTAGCGAGAAACTATTAAACAACTAAAAATGTAACGTCAAAAGACATTTTCAAAACAAGCACTTAGCATTCATTGAAAAATACCCAACTGAAGATGAGCGAAAGAGAGCAATTTCGGAACTGCAACTACAATCTGAAGAGACAAAACTATCTTTTAGGAAATGGATCAGCTCTCCACAGTCAACTACAGCTGCTGGTTATTTGGCAGCTCAGGAAATAGTAAAGAGTTCACAGATGGAGAATACATAAAAGAAATGTTTATTAAAATATCTATTCTTCGACTTTAAAAACAAACAAGAAATTGTTCTGAAAATTAAAGAAATGCCTCTCTCTGCTAAGACAGACCAGAAAAATGGCAGCAAACGTCAGCAATAAGCAAATTGATGACATCAATTGAGCTCAAGCATTCTCAATTGCCGGTGATGAGTCAAGTGATGTAAACGATGTTATGCAGACAGCTCGATAATGTCGGTATGTCAAGGAAAGAGCTGACTGAACTCATACTGCTAAAGGGCCAAACACGGGGGCAGTACATTTGTGAGGCTGTTGTGAGTTGTCTAAAAGATAAAGGAATAAACACCACTTACCTAGTGTCAGTGTCTACTGACGGAGCGCCCAGTATGAGAGGAGGACAGAAGGGCTTTGTGAATTTATTTCAAAAGTCACTGGGCCGAGATCTGATGACGTTTCATTGCATCATCCACCAAGAAGCCCTTTGCGCACAAACTTTTCCGTTTGAATGTGTGGAAGTAATGAACCTTGTTATCAAGATAGTGGACAAAATAATTGCGAACGGGTTAAGCCACCGACATTTTTGTTCATTATTAGAAGAAGTCGAAAACACATACTCAAATCTTCAGTGGCGTTCCAGGGGAAGGGTGCTGAAGTGCTTCGCTGCCTGTCTGGAGCACATGAAAACCTTCTTGGGAAACAAAGGCCTCAGCTATCCTGAACTGGAAGACCTAGATTGGCTAGAAAGGTTTTACTTTATGGTGGATATGACAAGTCACTTGAACACGCTGAATAAAAATCTTCAAGGAAAGGGAAGCACGGCCCTGCAGATGCTGGAGGAGGTTTTGTCATTTGAGCACAAGATGACAGGGTTCGCCAGAGATGTCCTGAAAGGCATACCCTCTCACTTCCCCTTCCTAAGAGAGTTCAAAGAAGACAACAATCACATAAATTGTGATTATTTTCACCGAGCCATTATTGCAATGTAAGCTGCATTTGGAGAAAGATTTTGAAAAATTTTGAAGATCTTTAAGCGACGTGACACCGTGGCTCAGGCCTTGAAAAATCTGGAGTGGACTGTAATACAGTTGTCATTACTGCTCCAATTGCCAAACTGTCCAGTAGTTCCAGAAAGAAAGATTCTGGGAAGCTGATTCCTTTTAAAAGTAAATATTGAAAGAATGTATTAATGCTTTAAAAATGTACATTATGTAAAGGTAAAACGTGTAATTTAATATACATCCAGATCTTTTATATCCATGTTTCTTGGCTTGCGTTTTTATGTAGAGTTGATTCCCACCTCTGTTGAAGTTAAAATTCAGGAGAAAATGGGTCATGACATTCTGGGCTTAGACAATGGCTAGTATAATACCTTAACAAATAATTAATTAAGTCTAAATAGTCTTCACTTTAGAAGTGTTTACAAAACAGTATTAGCTACTGGTTGAACTAATCATGAACTAATGGAGTTATTTAGACCTTTCTTAATCACTATCACATGCCTAAATAATGTGAAAATTCTATTGTTTCTCTTAACAAATATTTCATAAAGCATAATTAGTCGTCACTTTAGAAAAGCTCCAAAAAGACTCACTTAACAAGTAACAGCTGCCTGAACTATCACTGCATTGCAGGATTAGTAAATCATTCTCTCATAGCTTACTAATTAATGCCCAATTAATAGCTAACTACGTGTTAATTACGGTCATGAGTAGTTATTAAGCCTGAATCATTATTAAGTTTTATTTTGTTTGTTCATTATAATTAAGTCTCTTTTCATGCTTTATTAAGACTAAATATGGGATTATAAAGTGTTACCTACTTGGGTTTGATTACATTATTTAGTTGTTGTTATTAGAAAGAATCATTATAACTCTTACTACTGAGAACCAATGTCCCTCCTCATTTCATCCCTGTACAGGTCCGACTGGTCTACATCGGGAGGACACTCGGCTGGGAGTCTACGCCTTCTGGGTCATAATTGTGACCTTAATCAAGCTTTCTAAAGACATTGTTTTTACAAATGTTAAAAAAGCCTGTGCTTTATGTTGTTATAAAGATTCAGTTTGAAATGCAAATTTTAAATACATTCAGGAGTATTAACATTTTAACCTAATATAAAGTATCACAGTATATGAACTAAACATTTACAACAACCGGTCTAAAGCATTTCAGAACTCGTTGGTCTATAACGTCATGTGATTCACTGTGACCCCCATTCTCCTCTGTGTGTCATCATGCCCCACACCCTATGTCTGTAACATCACAGACTGTAGCCCTCGCCTTCTCTGTGTGTAATGTCACGTGATTCACAGTTGGCCCCGCACCCTCTGTATATAACGTCACGTTATTCACTGCAAACCCCTTCTCATCGTGGGATTTACTGCAATCCTCTCCGTGTAACATCACATGATTCAGTGTAAACCCCACCTCTTCTGTGCATAACATCGCATGATTTGTTCTAGGCTCCGCCTCCTCTGTATGCAACATCACGTGATTCGCTGTAGGCTCCTCCTCTCGGTGACATTAATCATGTGATTTAAGGTAAACCTTGCATGCTCTGTCCTTAACATCATGTGATCTGCTGTGTGTCATCATGCAATTTGTTTTAAACTCCACCCTCTCTGTAACATTATGCTGTAAACCCTGCCTACTCTGTACGTAACATCATGTGATTCTCTGTAAACCCTGTCCCCTCTGTGTGTAACATGTGAGTCACTGTAAACCATGCCTCCGCTGTTTGTAGCATTATGCGGTTAACTATAAACCCTGCTCCCTCTGTAACATCACATGATTCACTGTAAACCCACCTCTTCTTTGTAAGATCACATGACTCGATGTAAGCCCTGCCTCTCGATGACATCAATCATGTGATTCAATGTAAACTTTGCATACTTTGTGCTTAATATCATGCAATTTGCTGTAAACCCGCCCCCTGTGTAACATTATGAGATTCATTGTAAACCCTGCCTCCTCTGAAGTTAAGTTGTTATGCAGTGTAAACCCCGCCCCCTCTGTATCATCATGTGAGTCACTGTTAACCCCACATCCCCCGTGTAACATTATGTGATTCACTGTAGGCTCCACCTCCTCTATGCAACATCACTTAATTCACTATAAACCCTGCCTCCTATGTGTGTAACATCATGTGATTCACTGTAGGCCCCAGCTCCTCTGTGTAAGATCACATGATTAGGCTGTAGACCCCGCATCTCGGTGACAACAGTCATTTGATTCACTGGAAATCTTACATACACTGTGCTAAACATCCTGTGATTTGCTGTAAAGCCCACCTCCTCTGCAAATCATGCAATTCACTATAAACACCACCCCCTCTGTTACATTATGAGATTCACTGTAAACCCAGAATCCTCTGTGTGTAACGTCGTGTGATTCTCTATAAACCCCGTCTCTCCTGTATGCAACATCACGTGATTTGCTGTAAATTCTGCCTCCTCTGTAGGTAATTCGTTATGCACCGCAAACTCCATCCTCTCTATAACATCATGTGATCCACTGTTCACCATTCATAAAGGTCTAAGCAGTTAGTTTTGTATTTTACATTAAGCTTACATTAAGTCAACTTACCAAAGTGTGGCAGAGTGGGGCTAAAATATAACATAAAAAGCAACACCACCTAGTTCTTGATTTAAGAACAGACTAGAAACTGTTAAAATGCAGCGAGGTAAAAAACAATGAAAAAGGTTAAAAGTTCTAAAACAGGGTCAGCAGCCTACATATGCAGGACTTAAGCCAGGCACTCTGACTGACTGCCTCTCCCTAGACCCAAAGGTAAAAAACAACAATCATGAATATGCAAATAGTATGTTGAGCAGGTGCACGCTTTAGTTCCTCCTTCGAAACCTCTTTCACCTCTCTCAGACACCCCCGACTGCACCGGTCTGTTTTTCGGCCTTGAGTCAACTCTGGGTGCTTTATCTGTGTAAAGGAGTTTCTGCAAAGCACATAGCTGCCTCCCATTATTCAAAACACACAATGTTGCCTTTAGTATAATGATTTCAGTGTTTAAGCATTAAAACAGTGTTCAAATCAATGTGTAACTTCATTAAACAGTATTCAAACAAATATATGAATTAGTACAAAAACTGTGTTCAAATCAATGTGTAACAGTATTCAAACAAATGTATGAATTCAGTGTTTTGATATATATGTGTGATGCACCTAAGAAGCTTTATTATTTGATATAGCCCTAAAATCAGAATGTGTTTAAAAAAACAGTCCAATAAAAACAAAGAGGGTTCCTGCGGTAAAAATCCAAAGACATGCAGTCCTGTAAAACAAGGGGAAGTAGGCGCTGTTAAATGTTCTTTACAGTAGAATTAACATGCAGATGTGGCCAGGTAGTCCTGCCAGAACATTACAAAAGGGAACTAAACATAAACAAAGATACCTTGCAAGGAATTAAACCAAAGAAAACAAAGGTAATGTAACTAAACACAAATTTTACAGTAACAAAATCTTGCGCACAGACAAACACAGTCAGAACTGACAATCAAAGTGTCTCAAAACAGACTGAATGAGCAAGACCACACACAACAAAGGCATAATGGCCACTCCAGGCCAGCTGCCACGCAGGTGTCCCCAATCTCCTTAAATGGGGAGGGAGGCAGCTGGAGGTGGGCGAAGCTGAAAACTGTCGTCCAATCATGGCCCAGCGATCCAGCAGCCAGGGTTAAGGGAAAGAGAAGACTTGGGGAGCACACACAATAAACAAAATACATAAATACAAACAACAAAACGAACTTAAGGCTCAGGGCCGTAACAAGCACTACACACAGTAAAAACACAGTTCAAAATGAATGCTTGCGGTATAAAAACAAACGTGCAAATCACGCAAACAGCACTAACAGGACTCTACATTCTAGAGTCAAAACAGTTGGATGCATAAACTGTAATTAATTGTATTGTGGAAAAGTATTTTATTAATCTCAATTACACATAAATATGTGTAGGTTTGGACTTCTCTTTCAACAAAAACAATACAGTCCTTTGCAAGACAGAATGGAAAATTTTACGCAACATAAAAGTATCTTGGAAAACTTGTTTCAAAGTAGTTTCAGAATATGACAACCAGTGCTGACCTATTTATTGTCACAGACATAATAACATGTTCCTTCCTGGTGGAGGAGAATTTTCAGATCCTTTGTGTCAACTCCTGAATATTCCCAACTGCTCTGTGAACTGCAGTTAGTAGCGGTGGTCATTCTCAGTATGGGCCAGTAATGGTGCAGGTCCATCTGAAAGAAGGCAACAGGACTTCTTTAATACTTTAATTGTTTTTTTTTTTCCTGTGACAAAATAAAATGCCAAAATAAATTAAGCAGATTCCTTAAAAAAGTATAGTACAAAACCACACAGACTTTCAGTGAAGTAAACACCTTTTATATAAAATATTGTTCCATTAAATTGTGTTTTAACTGTAAATTAATAGTAACATCCATTGCTCATAAAGATGGAATTCAATATACAGTGGCTTGCAAAAGTATTCATCATGGAAATCATGGAAAGAGTAATGTATCCAAACCTGCACTTGCTGTGCAAAGGTCTACTGAAAAAGTAGCATACTAGTGCGTTGTTTTTGTGTATTGTTGCCAAAATGTATGCCTTATTTCAGAAAGATCACAAATCACCTATCTTCCTTGTTTATGCAAGGAAGATAGGTGTCTACAGTAATCTGAATTCAGACCAGTTCAAACTATATACTACAGTGCTGAGAAGTATTTGACCCCTTCTGGAGTTGTCATATTTCTGTGCTTCAACATTTTTACATCAACAAACCTTTTTATTATTATATACTCCAAGTATAAGCAAAATACAACTTCAGAGATTTGCCTGTTATAGGTTGATGGAGGAAAATACAGGAAGAACATGCAAAACTCAACTGAGAAAGGCGACACCTAGTTTGGGAATTAAACTTTGGACCTTCTTGCTGTGACGTGAAAGGCACTCAGCTATGGTAGATGTGTCCTCTACACTAGTTATTTTTGGTTTAGATGCACACTGGGCCATGCAATCATAATTAAAAATTCTATGTTATGTTTACTTAAATCATCGTCAGTATCAAAGTATAGTTTGTTGATAGAAAATATTAAAGTGAAAATATGAGAAATTCAGAAGGTCCAAATAGTTTTTCACAGCGGTTGCATGTTGTGCACCTTAAGCTGTGCCATTGGTGTACTGTGAGAGCTTATTCTCCAGATCACAAATTCTCTTCTCCTGAGACAAAACCGTGGCCTTAAGGTTTTGTAGCTCCTCCAACAACCGCTCAAGCAATTGAGGCTGGACCAGAGAGATGGGAGAGAGAGATGACAGAAAAAGGAGGAAGAGGAAACAAAAAAGAGGAAGGGTTACATAGTTATGTTTTATCCAATCTCTTTTTGTGTACAATTTATTTAATCACTCAAACTCAAAAGCATGTTTTTAAAACATTAATTTAGACATGGTTGGACTGCAGGATAGCATTGCTGTTTATTTGTAGCATTTGTTACATTATTTGTTGAAAGTAGGTGCAAATTTGAGTTAGTGCAAATGTATGTATGTATGTATGTATGTAATCACATTTATATCAAAATGTTCATAACGACACAAGAGTAGTGTTTTAGTACGACTATATCACTTGTAAAGCATTGGTGTGAAATGTGTACAATGAACAGATTGCTGAGGAGTTTAAAAAACACTGCTTTATTGTGGTCAAATTTGTCTATTGTACAGAACATAAAACAAATGACATAATTCAAAATTTCCTGAATCATTCATAACTATTTACATTTTGAAAACTTGGGTCTTCCTTTCTGAAATAAGGCATACATTTTATTTAATATGGTTAATCTTTTTAGAATATTTTTTTTCTATTTTTCTGTCATTGTCATTTTATTTAAATGTATAAAAAGTTTGTGTAGACTTAAATCCAACATACACAAATCTTTCAAATGTGCAGCTCCTCTTTCCTCTCATCTCACATCCACCCTTCTCATGCTCATAAATATGATGTAAATATGATCAATTCCCACAGCATCAAAGGCACATTATGATACAAATGTTCAATATAAAACATCAGACATAAAATATTCCACTTTTAGCATACCTCACCTTTCAGTGCAGGAGATCAGTTCCTTGTTTATGCAAGGAAGATAGGTGTCTACAGCAATCTGAATTCAGACCAGTTCAAACTATATACTACAGTGCTGAGAAGTATTTGACCCCTTCTGGAGTTGTCATATTTTTGTGCTTCAACATTTTTACATCAACAAACCTTTTTATTATTATATACCCCAAGTATAAGCAAAATACAACTTCAGAGATTTGCCTGTTATAGGTTGATGGAGGAAAATACAGGAAGAACATGCAAAACTCAACTGAGAAAGGCGACACCTAGTTTGGGAATTAAACTTTGGACCTTCTTGCTGTGACGTGAAAGGCACTCAGCTATGGTGGATGTGTCCTCTACACTAGTTATTTTTGGTTTAGATGCACACTGGGCCATGCAATAATAATTAAAAAATTCTATGTTATGTTTACTTAAATCATCATCAGTATCAAAGTATAGCTTGTTGATAGAAAATATTATAGCGAACTTCAAAAATATGAGAAATTCAGAAGGCCTAAATAGTTTTTCACAGCGGTTGCATGTTGTGCACCTTAAGCTGTGCCATTGGTGTACTGTGAGAGCTTATTCTCCAGATCACAAATTCTCTTCTCCTGAGACAAAACCGTGGCCTTAAGGTTTTGTAGCTCCTCCAACAACCGCTCAAGTAATTGAGGCTGGACCAGAGAGATGGGAGAGAGAGATGACAGAAAAAGGAGGAAGAGGAAACAAAAAAGAGGAAGGGTTACATAGTTATGTTTTATCCAATCTCTTTTTGTGTACAATTTATTTAATCACTCAAACTCAAAAGCATGTTTTTAAAACATTAATTTAGACATGGTTGGACTGCAGGATAGCATTGCTGTTTATTTGTGGTATTTGTTACATTATTTGTTGAACGTGGGTGCAAATTTGAGTTGATGCAAATTTGGATTCCCTACATTCATATTTCATTCACTTTTGACACAATGCCTAAACTTTCAATTGTGGTTGTAGTTAGAAAGATGTGTACAAACAGTAGGAAGGATTTGTGTGGGATCTTGCAGAGGTCACTCAGGGATTATAGGTCAAAGGTTACCGGCAGGCTGTTGGTGTCACAGGTGGACATGCTGCGCCTAGTGGTGGGTCTGGAGTCCAGCACGTTTTTCTTGGACACTTTGAGCTCTCGACTTTTGGGTGGAACATAGCCCTCTTTCAAAGACACCAGGATAGGGTCCTCGTTGCGCCCGTCCAGCCACTCCTCAGGCTCCATGGCAGGCTCAGGGCCTGCTGTGTCTGGATACAGGTCATCCTGGAAGAGGTCCGACTGACCCCAAGCAAATACAGGTAAGACAATGAATGAGAGTGCATTATGTAGAAACAAAGAGGAGGAAAGTGGACTCTTACTTTTCTAGGCACTGTCATTGTGATGGGCTCACACTTCTTGTCAAGGAGCTTGAATAACCTGAAAAGGCATTTAAAATAAATATTTACAAAATTAGGGTGCCATTAAGCAAATTTGATAATAAATTTCTCAACTGGACAGAGATTGAAAAAAATCTCTAAATCACAGTATCATATGGATGTGTTACAACATACAGTGGAGCAAAAAATAATTTAGTCAGCCACCAATTGTGCAAGTTCTCTCACTTAAAAAGATGAGAGAGGCCTAAAATTATCATTAGGTACATTTCAACTATGAGAGACAAAATGAGAAAAAAGAAAATCACAGTGTCTGATTTTTAAAGAATTTATTTGCAAATTGTGGTGGAAAATAAGTATTTGGTCAATAACAAAAGTTCATCTCAATACTTTGTTATATATTCCCTTTGTTGGCAATGACAGGTCAAAAATTTTCTGTAAGTCTCCACAAGGTTTTCACACATTGTTGCTGGTAGTTTTGCCCATTTCTCCATGCAGAACTCCTCTAGAGCAGAGATGTTTTGGGGATGTCGCTGGGCAACACGGACTTTCAACTCCCTCCAAAGATTTTCTATGGGATTGAGATCTGGAGACAGGCTAGGCCACTCCAGGACCTTGAAATGCTTCTTACAAAGCTACTCCTTTGCATGATGTTTCCATCCCCATGCTTGACAGTAGGTATGGTGTTCATTGGAGTAGAAAGAATGCTGAGTTGCAGCCAAACACGACAACTTGAGTTTTTTACCAAAAAGTTCTATTTCGGTTTCATCTAACCATATGACATCCTCCCAATCCTCTTCTGGATCATCCAAATGCTCTCTAGCAAACGGGGCCTGGACATGTATTGGCTTGGCAGAGGAACACGTCTGGCACTGCAGGCTGCTCACCGTTCTTGTGATCATTTTGACCCCATGGGGTGAGATCTTGTGTCGAGCCCCAGATCGAGGGAGATTATCACTGGTCTTGTATGTCTTCCCAGCCTGGTGCAGGTGTATAATTTTGTGTCTGGTGTCTTTTGACAGCTCTTTGGTCTTGGCCATAGTGGAGTTTAGAGTGATTTTTGAGGTTGTGGACAGATGTCTTTTATACTGATAACGAGTTCAAACAGGTGCCATTGATACAGGTAACAAGTGGACAGAGGAGCCTCTTAAAGAAGTTACAGGTCTGTGAGAGCCAGAAATCTTGCTTGTTTGCAGGTGACCAAATACTTATTTTGCCGAGAAATTTACCAATTAATTCATTAAAAATCCTACAATGTGATTTCCTTGATTCTTTCCCCCCATTCAGTCTGATAGTTGAAGTGTACCTATGATGAAAATTACAGGCCTCTCTCATCTTTTTAAGTGGGAGAACTTGCACAATTGGTGGCTGACTAAATACTTTTTTGCCCCACTGTATAGCTTTTGAAGTGTTGTTCGAAGTGTACCTGGCGATCTCACACTTGGTGACGTCAACCCCCCTCTTGGGCATGAAGCCCATGCCCCTCTGTGGCTCTTTACTGCTAAACGTGTTGAGGTAGTGCACGTATGGAGGCTCCTCTGTGATCTCAAAGTAACGGATACTGCTGTCTCCCTGAGCACAAAATATAAAATCATAATATCTTAAATTTGCGTTAATAATAATAAACATGGTAAATAGTATTAAGTATTGATTTGTACCTTTCCACAGAGGTAGACCATGTTTGCATCTGGGTCATAATATGGTAGCAACACACCATTACTTGTGTCCAGCTCCAATAGTGCAATAGGCTCCTCAAAGTTTGTCTGAATATGGAAAACATGATAACCATAGTAAGTGTTTTAAAGTAAATATTTTGATATTTAAATATTTTTGCCCTCCAATTAAACTCTCACCGGGTCCCAGAGACCCAGCTCCCTCTGACTCATTCGAGTGAAGCCTGTTGTGAAGATGTTTCCGTCTTTAGTGAAAATGGCTCTCATCGGCCTGATGCCTTCATGAGGAGCGAGACGTTCCTAAAGATCAGCAAACAAATATTCATTATATCATCAATCATAGTTTAAAATGATTCAGTTTTATATATAGCAATAACACTATGTGCCTCAAATGCCAGAATGTGCACGTAGGCAAAATCTATGAAAAAACACCTGAATGTAAGTTTAAATACATTTATGTCTTCAAAACAATGCTGCAGGATAAGTAGTAAGCAGTAGCAGTAATGACCTGCTGGAGATTTTCAACACAGGAGTTTACATAGAAAATTAAGTGACCTCACAGGTGTAACCATAGAGTCTACATTTGAATTGTAATAGTACTCTCTACCTTACAGTCCTTATGTCACCTATGTAATTCTGACTCACCGCCACCACGTCTCTCTTGCGCGGGTCACACACTCGGAGTCGCCGGTCTTTGCAGGTCGTACAAAACAAGCTGCCATTTCGGTTCCAGCTGATGCTGTAGATGAGGTCTGGGTGGTCATCCATGGAGATGAGGGGCTCTCCAGTGCCCACATTCCAAATGATAATCAGGTTGTCACTGCCTGAGAAGGAAGAGGAAGACAAAGGGGTGAAAGACAGCCAACAGATTAGGTGCACTGCATAACTTTTTCTACATGTTGTTTCCGTGGAGATGTTATTGTTTTGCCTTGAATGTTTGTTTAGACCCTCAGTCATTCAGGTCTGATCCATAGCAAAAGATGAAGATTAAATCTGTCAACTGGACAAATTGTTGTAAGAGTGAAGACATTTTACTCCTTATCCAAGCCCCTTCTTCAGTTCTGGTCAGATTACTGGTGGCACATTACCTTATATCTATCTCAAGGGAGGTGCTAACTACACTGGAACTGTAAACATTATCTCCAGTTTCAACTGAAACTAACCTATTCAGCCCAAAGAACAATAGCAGGGTCATTTGACCCTGCTATTGTTCTCATTGTCCTGGGTCTGAGGTTGGAGTTATAGATGGGGGATAGATGATGATAAGATAGGATCTGAACTTCATCATCTTCAAAGGAGGAACCACTCCTCTGAAGGTAGCTGACCCCAAAAACAGAAAAATTGCATAGTGTTCTTTTATACTTTACCTGCTGTTAGAAGTATGTTGCGTGCTGTTGGGTGCCATGTGACGATCCCAACACGTTTTGAGTGACCCTCCAATACAACTATGGGTTCCGAGAGGGGACGGGTCAGAGCATGATCTGGAATCTGCCACACCTGAAGGACACAGGGGAAATGTTTAGGAGTTTGATTTTGTGAAATGAATTATCACCAGAACTGCAGCAGTGACGTAAACAGGGTTAGTATTTGATTCTATGTGTGAAGTACATGTCACATCTAGACATATGATGCATTCACACCGGGGTGTCAGGGCGTCGAGTTTACATACAAAGTCTATGGTGGACACGCGTCTTGGCCGTTCTGCTTTTTTGCGGCGCGAATCTGGTGTTGACACGGTGCGTCTTGAGCGTTCAGGCATCAGAGGCTTTGTTTGTGCGTCCAAAAGTTGAAAAAGTTGAACTTTTTGGAGTTCGACGTGCAGCTTCAACCAATCAGAGACTACGCTCCAAAGCAACATCATTATCCGGAACAAATAGAAAGACATCAGCCACAAACTAGCAGCAACTTAATTATACTGGGCACACCAGCTAGCATAAAGGCTAGTCACGGACCCAGATGCATCGCCGCCGCCGAGCTGATAGCCTCCACTCATTGGTTTAATAAATACACTAAAGCCACTCTCTCAATCCTGGTCTGCAACGTTCACAAAGACACAGGGAAAACAAAACATCCAAAGGCACTCGCAGACCACAATATCTCTGGCGTCCAGAGCACCCAAGACGCTAGTCGGAGGCATCTGTCCTCAAATGCAAAGGCGCCCAGCGGGTTCTTGACACCCCAATGTGAACGCACCATTATACATAGGTATGTAGCCCATTTCTCACCCTCAGATAAAACATTGCCAATTACTTAATTTGTTTCATAAATTTCTTTCAGCTAGTAACCATGGTGATAAACAACTGCACCAACATGTGAACTGTGACACCATTTTGCCAATTAATTCTAGTCAGTCACTCTTCAGTTATAAAATCTATATAGCTCCATAAGCAGTAAACACAAAACAGCTTGTAATAATGCAAAGGTATTTAGTGAAATAAAACAATGACATTATCGTGCTCCTCTGACACAGACAGCTGCCAATGCCCTCTATGTGGTCACCCAAATCCTCTAAGCAAAACATTACACCATCAGCAGCTGTTGCCGCAAGAGATGCAGCATTTCTTTCTCTCCATCACACTGGATGTGGAATACTGGAACACTGGAAGTGTGAAAGTTGCTCTCTGCATATACTGAAGAGCTTACAGTATCCAGTCCACCCTCCCACAGAGAGACTAATCTGTGAAGTATGCATTGTCATGCTGCTCATACATGCCCTGTGCTCAGCTCCACATACTTTCTGCTACACTTAAAGGCACTGGAGACATAACACAGGGAACAATGGCACTCACATGTACAGTGGGGCAAAAAAGTATTTAGTCAGCCACCAACCGTTCTTCCACTTAAAAAGATGAGAGAGGCCAGTAATTTTCATCATAAGTACACTTCAACTATGAACTACAAAATGAGAAAAAAAAATATGCTGACCTATTGCAGATTCAGTCTTCTTAGCCTAGTGCAGGTCTAAAATGTTGTTTCTGGTGTCCTTTGATAGCTCTTTGGTCTTGGTTTGGAGACTGAGGTTGTGGACAGGTGTCTTTTATACTGATAACAAGTTTAAACAGGTGCCATTAATACAGGTAACAAGTGGAGGACAGAGGAGCCTCTTAAAGAAGTTACAGGTCTGTGAGAGCCAGAAATCTTGCTTGTTTGTAGGTGATGAAATACTTATTTTACCAAGGAATTTACAAATAAATTCATTAAAAATCCTACAATGTGATTTCCTGGATTCTTTCCCCCCATTCTGTCTCTCATAGTTGAAGTGTACCCATGATGAAAATTACAAGCCTCTCATCTTTTTAAGTGGGAGAATTGGTGGCTGACTAGATACTTTTTTTGCCCCACTGTATAGTGTCCATCAAACTGGATCTGTAGGAGAAACTGCTACATGAGTGAGTAAATAAATGTTTAAAGACCTATCATACAAATTGACTTTTTATAGTTGTTTCCTTTCAATATTTACTTGCCTGAAGTTGTATTTGAAGTGATTTGTGCACATTTGAGCAATCTTTATTAATTGCTTATTTTCAAGATTTAAGGTAACTTAAGGTAATTTAAGGTCAGCTCCCACTGCGGTTTTCTAATGTGGAAGTCACCGGACTTGTTTCTTTTATTAAGTCATTTTAGAAGAATATGGTGTTTTAAAATGTGCAAATTATACCATAATGATCCATAGGTGTCATATACTGCTATAGCAGACACAAGCACAATAGGTCTTCTTTAAGAGTAAATAGTTTGAATCGGATCTCTGGATATGTCATCAATTTTACAATTGCAAACAAAATATGATGAATTGCGCATTTAACACAATTTTCATGACATGTTCTACAAGAGCTGCAGTTTTGGAAATGCTCTAACCATCCACCCTTTTCTATAATTTCATCTACTTTTTGTTTGTTTAATTGATTAATGTTGCCTAAAAGGTATAAAAATCCAAACAACGAAAGTCACAACATATTTAAGGTGCAATACTATTATTGTCCAAGCAAATTTGAGATTTGTTCAGAGAATCATAGCTACTAAACTGCTATAATGTGAAGACATCATGCGGCTTTTGACAAGCAGACTACTCAAACAAGCATGCATGAAACAAAATACAACTCCAGGAAACAGTAAACAGTCAAAAAGTTATATAGTTAATTTAAAGATATGGAGAAATGCAAATAGAAAAGCTTTCCTATTAAAAAACAAAGGAGACAGCTTTAACCACTGGCTCATTCATTTGGACAGTTATTGTTCCCTAAACACTGTGCCCTATGAATCACCACACTGCTCTTTCTGATTGCTGTTACCATGGCTGTGCAGTCCTCGGAGCCACTGGCCAGGATGTTGTCATCATGGGGACACCAGTCAATGTCCAGGACGGGCCCAGAATGACCGATGACCAGAGGGTAGTTCTTATCCACACGTCCTGTCTGAAAAGTACAACAGCAAAGGCAGAGATGGGGGTTTATGGAGATTTTTTCCAAAGCATTTATTTTTCTTGTTTATTGATGGAATTTTATGCAAATTCACCTTTATTAACAGATCAGCATGGCTTATGTGACCAAATTCATGAATACCCTTGTGAACATATGAAGGCCAAAAACTCTTGTGGACAAATTGGGAGATTTAACAACAGATAATGCAAAGAAATATTTCAGGCCAAGGGCAGAATTGACCAAATGTTAGCTATGAGCTATGAGCCTGCCCCAAAGTCACAGGTATATTAATAGCAACATGATGAGGTGTTGAAAGGGTAGTTTTTCGGGACGTCCTGGGGGGGGGGGGGGGGGGGGGGGGTTATTTATAGTGTGTCCACCATCATCTCCATCTCATCACGTCCCTTCCTCAGTGAACAGAGAAATGCTACTCAAGTGTACCCAAAAATTACCAACACAGTGATAATGACTCATCACTTTCACAACAAGGAGCTATAACAACAAATACAATGGCTATTTTGCATCTGTTATAATGTGGCTTATGAAAACTACAAAAACATTTATTTGTTTTGTTATTTTTTTACATCTCTCTTAAAATATTACTGTACAGTTCAAAAGACAGGTTTATAATAACCAAATGCAATAGTTTATTTTTGAATATCAGTGATTCTGGCAACTAGGGACCTGACTATGATTTTAAGTATCTATACACTGGTATTGGTTAATCAGATATCAGCAAACATAAAACAGCACTTATTTCCTTACATCACAGTCACCTTATTACACAAGAGAGCCACTTGAGTTATGCAACTGTTATTTATCAGTCAAATAACTACTGAACAGCTTCATATACATAAAAGTTCAAACATTATGCCTGTAAAGAATCTTATAACACTCAATTAAAGCCCCAACCAATATCATGATGCCGATATTCAATACCAGTATCGGTACATCCCTACTGGCAACACCACAACAAGCACGCAAATAAATAAATCAATAATAAATGAATCCCAATCCCAAATCTCATTAGCCTGTGTCACCAGCATGCCTTAGATAACATGATAGTCTCAGGCTAAATGCAGTCATGCTGTACATTAAAATGTTGTCACCAGGTTAGGGTTGTCTTACCATGTCCATCATTTATTTTAAGGACATGTCATCATTGACTTGTTGGAGGGACTTCACAGCTTTGGGCCTGTCTGATCTAAATCCACTACCTGCTGAACTGTCACTGTTCATTTGGTTCAGTCAAGTAAAATGCCTCAAGAGAGCAGAAATTATACTTTATTTTGAAATATTACACAATTTTATCTTTATATACTTTTTTATTTACAACTTTTTACAGCTCTGTAAAATATGTATTTTGCTAGTTTGGATGATATTTTTCATAACTTCAAAACAACAACTGAGATATAATCCATCCAATTAAATCAACATCAAATGAAGCTTATCGCTTTTGGTGGAAACACAATTCCTTGTATTTGAATAGGGTGTCCTCTGTATTAAACTCTCAGATGAAAGGCCTAAAAGTGTCACTGCATCTTCCCCAGTGCTATAGCTACTTATAGCCACCACTACAGAATGTTCAGCTGCCTGCAAATACAAGAAGTGCTTAGTCAGAAATTCAGAGCAAGTTTCGTCCATGTGTCTCTAGGCCTGTCATAATAAAGACTTATTGTTGAATATATGTTAGATGGAACAATCATCTTTGGGGGTCAATACTTATCGTGGGTACTTTTTCTTAGTACTAGGTGGGAAGTTTTTTGTTATTTTTCCTGTTCTACAATTTGATTTGAGCTGTGGAGGGTTGAATAAAACTTCTGTGACTCATTATAGATACAAAATAACTACCAAAGTGCTTCATTCTGCTATTCATTTATTGCTATTTGTGTTTTTTTACCACAGCATACATTTAGAATATTTTTTGAGGGATAATTCTACTTTAGAGTTAATGTGCCAGTGGCATAAATTAGCTTCAATATTATCGTTTAGTGTAAAAAATTGTGAAACTAATGTTACAAAGGCAATAGACAGTGAAAAACGAAGTGTCATCATAAGTAGCATGTTCTTTTAATATATATATATATATATATATATATATATATATATATATATATATATATATATATATATATATATATATATATATATATATATATATATATATCCGTTGTTCTCCTGGGGGATTTCAATGCCCATGTGGGTAATGACAGTGACACTTGGAGGGGCGTGATTGGGAGGAATGGCCTCCCCGATCTGAACCCAAGTGGTGTTCTGTTATTGGACTTCTGTGCTAGTCACAGTTTATCCATAACAAACACCATGTTCGAGCACAAGGGTGTCCATCGGTGCACGTGGCACCAGGACACTCTAGGTCGGAGGTTGATGATCGACATTGTTGTCGTGTCATCTGACCTCCGACCGCGTGTCTTGGACACTCGGGTGAAGAGAGGGGCTGAGCTGTCAACTGATCACCACCTGGTGGTGAGTTGGATCCGCTGGCGGAGAAGAAAGCCGGACAGACCTGGCAGGCCCAAGCGCATCGTGAGGGTCTGCTGGGAACGTCTGGCGTAGCCCTCTGTCAAGCGTGCTGCGGCTCGGGCAGTCACAGAGGCAAAAACTCGGGGTTGGGAGGAGTTCGGGGAGGCCATGGAGGAGGACTATCGGACGGCCTCAAAGAGATTCTGGCAAACCGTCTGACGCCTCAGGAGGGGGAAGCAGTGCTTCACCAACACTGTTTACAGTGCGGGTGGAGAGCTGCTGACCTTGACTGGGGATGTTGTTGGGAGGTGGAAGTAATACTTTGAGGATCTCCTCAATCCCACTGTCACGTCTTCCGAGGAGGAAGCAGTGACTGGGGACCCGGAGGCGGACTCGTCCATCACTCTGGCTGAAGTCACTGAGGTGGTTGGCAAGCTCCTCGGTGGCAAGGCTCCGGGGGTGGACGAGATCCATCCTGAGTACCTCAAGTCTCTGGATGTTGTGGGGCTGTCTTGGCTGACACGTCTCTGCAACATCGTGTGGTGGTCGGGGACAGTACCTGTGGAATGGCAGACCGGGGTGGTGGTCCCTCTGTATAAGAAGGGGGACCGGAGGGTGTGTTCCAATTACAGGGGAATCACACATCTCCGCCTTCCCGGTAAGGTCTATTCCAAGGTACTGGAGAGGAGAATCTGACCGATAGTCGAACCTCGGATTCAGGAGGAGCAGTGTGGTTTTCGTCCTGTCGCGGAACACTGGACCAACCAGTCCACATGTGTTTTGTGGATCTGGAGAAGGCATTCGACCGTGTCCCTCGGGGTGTCCTTTGGGGGGTGCTCTGGGAGTAGGAGCTGTGTTTGCATTGCCGGCAGTAAGTCAGACCTGTTCCCGGTGCATGTTGGACTCTGCCAGGGCTGCCCTTTGTCACCGGTTCTGTTCATTATATTTATGGACAGAATTTCTAGACGCAGCCAGGGGCCGGAGGGGGTCTGGTTTGGGAATCACAGGATTTCATTTCTGCTGTTTGCAGATGATGTTGTCCTGATGGCTTCTTCGAGCCAGGACCTGCAGCAGGCACTGGGGCGGTTTGCAGCCGAGTGTGAAGCGACTGGGATGAGAATCAGCTCCTCCAAATCCGTGGCCATGGTTCTCGACCGGAAAAAGGTGGTTTGCCCTCTCCAGGTGGGTGGTGAGTCTCTGCCTCACGTGGAGGAGTTCAAGTATCTCGGGGTCTTGTTCACGAGTGAGGGAAGGATGGAGCGTGAGATTGACAGGCGGATCGGTGCAGCGTTGTGGTAAAGAAGGAGCTGAGCCCAAAGGCAAAGCTCTCGATTTACCGGTCAATCTACATTCCTACCCTCACCTATGGTCATGAGCTCTGGGTAATGACCAAAAGGACAAGGTCGCGGATACAAGCGGCTGAAATGGGTTTCCTCTGTAGGGTGGCCGGGCGCACCCTCAGGGATAGGGTGAGGAGCTCGGTCACATGGGAGGAGCTCGGTGTAGAGCTGCTGCTCCTACACGTCGAGAGGAACCAGTTGAGGTTGCTTGGGCATCTGCTTAGGATGCCTCCTGGACGCCTCCCTAGGGAGGTGTTCTGGGCATGTCCTACCGGGAGGAGGCCCCGGGGAAGACCCAGGACACGCTGGAGGGACTATGTCTCTCGGCTGGCCTGGGAACACCTTGGGGTCCCAGGAGCTGGAGGACGTGTCCGGGGTGAGGGAAGTCTGGGATAAGCGGAAGAAAATGGATGGAGATATATATATATATATATATATATATATATATATATATATATATATATATATATATATATATATATATATATATATATATATATATATATATATATATATATATATATATCGATCTGGGGCTCAAAATGATCACATGAACGGTGAGCAAAAATCCCATAACCATATGGGGGGACATAGTGAATGACCTGCAGATAGCTGGGACCAAAGTAACAAAGGCTCCCATCAGTAACACACTATGCCGCCAGGGACTGAAATCCTGCAGTACCAAACGTGTCCCCCTGCTTAAGACAGTACATGTCCAGGCCTATTTGAAGTTTGCTAGAGAGCATTTGGATGATCCAGAAGAGAATTGGGAGAATGTCATATGGCTAGATGAAACCAGAACAGAACTTTTGGGTAAAACTCAACTTGTTGTGTTTGGAGGAGAAATAATGCTGAGTTGCATCCAAAGAACAGTAGGTATACTGTTAAGCATAGGGGTGGAAACATCATCCTTTAGGGCTGCTTTTCTGCAAATGGACCAGGACAACTGATCCATGTAAAGGAAAGAATGAATGGGGCCATGTATCGTGAGATTTTGAGTGAACAAACATCCTTCCATCAGCAAGGGTATGAAACGTGGCTGGGTCTTTCAGCATGACAATGATCCCACACACACCACCCGGGCAACGAAGGAATGTCATTGTAAGAAGTATTTCAAGGTCCTGGAGTGGCCTAACCAGTCTCCAGATCTCAGCGTCATAGAAAATCTTTGGAGGAAGTTGAAAGTCCGTGTTGCCCAGCGACAGCCTCAAAACATCACTGCTCTAGAGGAGCTCTATATGGAAGAATGGGCCAAACTGCCAGCAACAGGGTGTGAAAACCTTGTGCAGACTTACAGAAAACATTTGGCCTCTGTCATTGCCAACAAAGGATATGCTTATGTTATTAAGTATAAGTATTGAGATTAACTTTTGTATTTTCCATCATACTTTGCAAATAAATTCTTACAAAATCAGACAATGTAATTTTCTGGATTTTCATTTTGTCAAGTGTACCTATGATGAAAATTACAGGCCTCTCTCATCTTTTCCACAATTGGTGGTGGCATATATTAATTTAAATAACTTAAGTTAATTCTCAACTTTGCATGAAAATAATTTCCCCTTGAGGATTATTTTTCAGATTATTATTATTATTATTATTTTTATCTTGTTTTTATATTATATTGTGTAATATAAATTGTGTAATATAAATTGTCCAAGTAATGTCCCTTGTGGCTCAGTAAGGTTTGCCCAACAAAATTTGGTTGTAATAGTGAAAAAGGTTTGCTACATTTACAATCCTCAAAAGTAAAAAAAATAAAATAAAATAAAGTTTCAAACATTCCTTGTATGCTGTTGAATATATCGCCAACACTAAAGACTCCTGAACTTAAAAATATATTATTCATAGAAAAATGAAAATATTAAAACCACAGAAAACCTATATTTTCATATTACCACTATTCAGCCAAAGGACTGACCTTGGACAGTGGCAGCACCAGAAAGGCCCCTCCTCCACTTGACTCCACAATCACCGCCAGGAACTTTGGGTTGATAGCACAGAATGAACTGTCCCACGTCACCTTTGAGACTCTGATGTCATCGTAGCCTTGTTCCGCCTTCACCGCCTGACCAAAGACGTGGCGAAACTTACTCTGCCGCACAATGCTGCGACTCATGGCTGCAGAAAGGAAAATAAGTAAATGTGTCAATATGATAAAACCTGGGTCTTAGATGCAGAGAATAGTACCAGAATTTGGCCATTGGTCAAATGCAGACAAACAAATTTCTATACAGCAAGGACAATAAAGTAAATCCTATATCTTAATATTACTCAATTTTATGTTGGTTTCTAGTCTCATAATTCATTGAAAGAACAAAATGAAAAGCACTTTCACCTAAACTTTGCTTGTACAATGGATGAATAGATTACTGTGAACAAGCAGGAGGTCCTGGATGTTGAATTAATTTGGAATTTATTCACTTTTTGATGGTATGATTTCAAAACAAGTCAAGATATATTTGAACATGCTTTGTTCATGCCACTGCCATGTCATGTTTGTCATTATGTATTTATTTTTATTTAGGTGTTTTTGGTTACTCGTGTCTTACAAAAGCACAAAGTTCTGGCAAACTTTACCAGGCTCATAAGCTGCTTTTAAGCACACCTACAATCTTCAGTTAACTAAATCAGTTTTAACCAGGGCCAGGGTGCACAGTGTTTACACATGTTGCTGTCCCGTTGCTGTCTGAAGCAGTGCCCAAAGAGACTCTAATCCCCAAACTACAGGCCCAGTGCTGTAACAGGTCTCACACAAGGATATTAATAGTCAATTGTCACACACAAGAGACACAGCTGATAAAATACATTGTATATGACCCATAACAGACCTCAACTCAGTCATACATTTGCATAATAGAGAAGAATTTCTTTGTATACAATTTCGGCTATATGATTGATTGCAAAATAAGTAATTAGTACATCACTTTTGGCATTGAATATTCTACCAAAAACGTAATACATATAATACTGAAACCTTATTATGTAATAATACTGACATCATTAGCCATCCAATAGAAATCATCTAAAATTGAATATGTGGTAAAACTAATGAATGATCATAATTGTAAAAAATAAAATAAAATAAAATAAAAAAATAAAGACAACATGCACCTGCTGACTAAACAACCTGCATTTCTCTATAGGTCTATAGTTTCCTTGAAGCCCTCTGTCATGTCGCATACCAGCGTCTTTGACCAGCCAAACTGTCGGGCATTCAGGGTGAGCATCATAAATATCTGTCCACTATTAAGCTGCAATAAATACAAGATTTTGTTTTTTGCTAAGAACCTTTGTTAAGCTTTGTTAAGAACCAAAAATTAAGGGATAGGCTTTATAGTCCTACTCGATTAGTTTTGGGGAGTGCCAATTGACAACTCATATAGTTTAATCTTAAAATGTGTAATACACATGCAGTTTGCTTTCTATGACAAAAAATAAATACAAAAATAAAAATAAAAATCTTATTTAATTTATTTATGTATTGGTTTAGTTCAATCAAGGGTAGGCTATAGACCAAGTAGTCTACGTTATCTTGACACATGCTTGCTATTATTAAAGTTATGAGTCTATTGAATGATTAACTTGCTAGAAACATAACAATGTGCAGCTAATACGGTCGAATCTAAGTCAGGGCTTTGGAGAACGGAGCGTATTAGAATAACACTGCCACTTTCCTAATATAGACAAGTGCGCTGCTGTTCTGAGCAGTCCAGGATCCCTCCCACCCGGCGGCCTGCTCCTAAATACAGACAAGTCTCACTGTGGCGTTTAGCAGTAATGAAAGCACGGTATATTTCAGCAGTCAATGTCCATGACCAACACAACCTCGCTTTTAACTTACGCGAAAGAACAACAGCTGAGGGCAATACGAATGGAGCAGAACGGTACGTGATCCCTAAAGTGGAACACAGCTGTCACTCAGGCCTCAAGATCTGCTATGCTGTCTGAGGTGAGTATGCTGCATCTGAATCATATTAGGCCTACATAGCCTTCGAGCTGCAGTAAATTTACGCAGTTCCTTCCTCAATGCACCAAGTTAGGAACCAAAAATCTCACCTCAGGTTTTGGGGAGCCCCCTCTTCCCTGGACGTCTGTATCTGGGTCTGCCGTAGACCACTGCTCCACTGTCTGCGAACCCCCTTTGCGTAAATCCCACTTTGGAAAAGCGTTTTAAATAACTGTATTTTCAAGACGCACAGAGAAGACGTACTGTACAACTGCTCCACCGAAGGGAAAGAGGCTTTGGGCCCGGGACAGTAGGGGACAGAAGGGGTGTGGATGGGAGGGTGCAAAGCGGAGGGCTATTTTGGAAAAGGCTTGGTCAGGGGAGGGAAACGTGACGCGTACCGCTGTCACACGGCCCTCATACGCCCCTTGGGTCAGTCATGGCAGCAGCAGACCCCACAGAGCTCAACAGGAACGCCTATGGGCGCAAGACAGGTGCACCAAGGTAAATGCGCTAAAATGGAGAATACAATTAGCACTGACTAAATTGGATCATATCATCGGCATGTAGAGCTTAATAAGACCAATATATTTGGTGTGTATCTATTACATATAGACTTTCAAGTATTTCACAAAATTAACTATTCTCCAATTCTCCCATTTTCTGGGGGTTTCTATGCCATCTAGTGAAACAGTCCTGCCTCACAATAAGACATGGAAAACCATTTTTCAATAATTATTTAATGGTCAAAGTTGAGACACATGATATAAAAGAATATTTACATGTATGATAGTTTAAAACACACACACACCATTTGCTACTACCCAAGCATGCACCCAAAAGTAGCAACCATACATAAAAAAGCCACAATAACAAAAAAGGAGTAAAGTGCATGTATGACATATAACTCTGAAGCTTCATCAATCAGAGGCACACCCCCAATGTGTACAAAAAAAACAAACAAACAAAAAACTATCATGTGGTAGAAGTTGTGCTACAGTCACTCACAGACACTGGCTAAATATAAAAACATGTACAGCTCCTAAAATGTTACAATATAGATCTTTACATCCCCAAAACAGAATAAATTCACTCCTCTCAAGCAATACATACAATTTTATAGATTCAGTGGCATCCAAGAGAAAAGAGATCTGACAGATTATTTCAGATTGAGATGGACATTCCAGAAATCATGTCCTAACATATGGGCAGGGTTTGTTTTTTAGACTATGAGGTAACACAGTCAAAGCAAAAAAAAAAAAAAAGACAAACAGCATGCCTCCCAAGTACCCACATACAAAAACACAATCCAAATTTCGATGCTCCAGTTATGTCATTCTTAAAGACAGCTCATATGCTGCTTATAATACAACATTGGGTCCTGGGTAATTTTGCAACTTTGCTTTAAAAGAGATGAAAAAGTGGCTACGTTCAACCAAATATAACAGCAACTAAGTGATAAACCAGCATTAGTATAAAAATTTAACCTGTGCCAAAATGGCCAAAAATATCAAGATGTAAAATGATTGTTGCAGGTATAGATAGTACACAGTGTTTTAATGCTATTGACCCACATAGATATTATTCATCATAGAGGCTCTTGGCAGATTTGCTGGAACAAACAAACTTATTTATTAAGGCAAGAGGCATTTGTTAGTTTTGCTGATCAAGGTAAAATGTATTACTGATTGTGTTGAAAGGACTTGAATTCAGAATATTGACTAGTGAAATGTATATACTCATTATTTGTATTGTATAGTGTGTGTGTGTGATATATATATATATATACACATACACACACCACACAATCACACACACCACACACACAATGTGTAATATGTGTAACGTATGAGTAATAGAATGTTATTCGATGTGAAATTTTCTTTACTCCATTTAAATAACCCCTATACTAGCCAAAACTACTCAAATTCAATATTTTGAATTACAGTAGTTTACTCATATAGATATTAATTTCGCAGTGACTTTGCACTCTATTCTCTCACAGACATTTTGACATAGAGGTTTTACATGGTGTGGTAAAGGGTGCCAGTTCGTTTCTTGAGCCTTCGTAGGGGGTGAGTCCGTCCATACTGCTGCCTTGCTGTGGTGGGGTTTGGTCCTGAAGTGTCCTGTCCAGAGGGCACAGGTAGGCTGGAGGAGCGAGGGGACTGAAGAGGGATGTCGTGCTCCTCAGGGGGTGGTTTGTGCTGGCTGGATAAAGAGGGAAAGTGGTGGACGCGCTGTTTTTTGGATTCATCACTGACCACTGTGTGGCCTGGAGGCTCTGTGCAGGAGAAGGGGGCCACAGAGGAGCGGGTCAGCTCCCATTCACTCAGCTCATTGGCCAGCAGGTCCAGACAGCCCAGCTTGGCCAAAGAGGCGGAGCGCTTCATGAGAGAGGGAGGGGTGAGCCCCGCCTGTCTTATCCGGGCCTCCACCTCTCTGACCCTCCTCTGGATGCTGGTGCTCCGAGCCTGAGCCACATGCCACACTTTACACGCCTCCCCCACACTCACCTGCTGCAGGAACGCCCCTAGCTCACACAGCGTCTCCCACGTCTCCCTCATTATAATGTCCCCTGCCAGAGTGGAACAGTCCCAGTCTGTGGCTGACTCAAACTCAGTGACACCCTCCAGACACAGGAAGTTGACAGAGGAGAAGGGCGAGTGGGCAGTGTACTGACCGGAGGTAGACAGAGATCTCTCAGCAGGCAGGACCTTGGCTCCTTTTGTGCTTTTATCGTTTTGACCCAGGCTATGCATCTCACCATCTTCCTCCTCCTGTTCCTCTTGCACCGGGCTGACCAATGTCACCTCAGGACAGAGAGAGGCGTTCTGCACACTTGACCCCATTACAGACGGGACACTGGCTGTACGCCGCTGGGTCCAACCTCCAGAAAGAGAGGGAGGGGAGGAGGAGGGGGAGTGCACCTCTTGCTCCTGTCTCATTCGCTGCTCGAGCTGCCGTGTAACACGCCGCACAGACCCTCTCGTCCAATCACTGTAGAGCTGCAAAGCTGCCTCCTCCTCCTCTTTGGGTTTTGCTTCCTCTTTTGGATTGCCTGCTTCCTCTTGTGATAAAATATCTTCCTGCTTCAACTTGCTAACATGCAGGTCAGGCTTAGGTCCTGTGACCTGCACAGGTACAGTCATTTCCTAAAAAGCATTAGAAATGGCACAAAGATGTTAACCAATTGTAAGATTCATTAAGAAATGTTATGTTCAGATCCCACTAGGAGGCTGCGCATGTTGTAACTAAAGTGTAATTAAAAATACAAGTTAAGAAGAAATCTCACCTTTTTCGTAACGCCATCTTTCTCTTCATTACTTGCAACATCCAGAGGCACAGACTGTTCCTCTTTTTTCACAGCAGTCTTGCCATCTTTAGTCATGCCCTTGAACTTTTCCCTGGCACTAAAGAAGTTGATGTGGTCAGCACTGTGAGCAAACAATACTTTGTTGTCCTGAGGAATGGCACTGGGGAAGCTGATAAAACTGGAGGGGGGAGTGTGGGCTGCCAAAGACAACGCACACAAGTGTTGCTCACAGTCTGTGTTTTTGACAGCCAATGCTGTGGACACACACTTGGGTCCTAGCTGCGAGGTGGGGGTTTGAATGGCGAAGGGTTGAGGCACTGACACTGGCAATGGTTTGACCATAGGACACAACACCACTTGCACCTTGACCAACTCGTCCTCACAGAACGGGGTGGGAGAAGGGGCGGGTGAGGGCGGCAGGTGGTGCAGCAGGGGAGGGGGGTGAGGTTGGCCTAAAGGGACACACTGCACTACCATAGATATACCTGTGGCGGGGGGCATGACTGTGGCCGCTCTGGTCTGGGACACAGGAGGCAATGAGGGGCAATCCTCACCACCACATACACCGTTGGACAAGGGAGGGGATAGGGGACACGGAGAGGTGCAGGGGGAGGGCTGCCTCATCTGGGATGCCTGAGACTGGACTTGGAGACTTTGTGCTGATAAACTGGTGAGTCCTTCAGTGCAGGAAGAGCTCTGTTTAGACTTGGGATCAGTCTGGCTGGAGGAGGGTTTAACAGTGTTGGGTGGGGCTCCCAGAGACTCGAGCAGCTCTTTGACGGACGGTCCCGAGGAGGGGGCCTGGTTATGGGGATCAGAGCGGCCCAAGCTGTTGGGCTGAGCTAAAGACTTGGATAAAGGTTCATGGTGCTCAGAGAGGTTGCTGTCGGAATGAGAACGCCAGAGTTTGTTGTGCCTTTGTTTGCTGCAAAAGAAGAAAAGCCCGTCAGAAAAATCTTAACTACACATTTTTTTTTTTTTTTACTCATGAGGCAACACTATTTGACATTCATTTTTGTTTTAATTCACTTGAATTATGTTTCAGTATTTTGTTTTGTCTCCATTAGCAGACAATGAAGCTTGAAGAGCTTAAATATCCAAGTTTAATCCAATCAAGATTATTACTTTGATAACTATATATTCTTGTTAAAATAGCTTCAGAATTCAGAAAAATAGTCTTTGTCACATTTATGTTTACCTTGCCACAAGAATCCCCTGATACTCCTCCAGCTGCCTCATGAACGAAGGGTTGGGTTTGGTCACACTTCGACGTTCTTTGACATAATCAAAAGCCTTGTTCAGGTCCCAGCCATACTCTTTCATGGCATATGCGATCACTGTGGCAGCAGAGCGACTTATACCCATTTTACAGTGCACCAGACATTTTGAACCAGCTTTCCTGTAGGGGGCAGCAACAACCACATCAGAAAAGCACTAGTATTTCACCAGAGGGAAATTATGAAATGAACCTAGGACAGTTTTACCACTGGATACTTCAAATAGTAGTTTCAAGTAAACAGTAACAATTGCCACATGGTGTTTTAAGTTTCGATTTAGTTTTCTCCATAAAAACTAAAGCAGATTTTTAATAACTTTACAAGTTGTTTAGATGAATACAGAGTATGTAGAGTAATACAATTTTAAAGTAGCAATACATTTGGGAAACTAATTTGATCTTTATATCCTACTGAACTAGTTCAAAACAGAGAAATCTTGGAAAAAGTGTAAAAATAAAATGATGAAAAACTCACTTGGCCCTTGCAATAAACTTGTATGTGTCATTCCAATAGGCCAAAAGGTCAGTGGCCTCCTCATCATAAACTCGGATGTTGTGGTATTCAAACAAGCCGGGAAAGAAGTTGTCAATTTCTCTTGTTACATTCAGGATGTATTGAACTCTGTAGGAAAATATACAGAGGATCATGTCAACCATTTAAGAAAAAAGACGATTTATTTTTAAAAACTAGTAACGGTGGCTGAATTGTTCTTGCACTTACCCACTATTCTGCAACTCCTCTAAATTTGATGCATTCCACTCTGATCCCTGTACAAACATACAATTTTCAACAGATAAATCCTGCACCCAAGATTTAGCATTTTAACAAATTTGAACTCACCAAGAAAACATGATCGAATATTTCTGTTGGACTGTCCATCTGTCTTAGGATTATAATCATCTCATTGTCGATAAACTCCTTAAACTCACGGAGGTTACATGTCATGCTCATCTCCAGCTCTGTTCGGATCTAAATCAGGCACAAAAAATGACAAATACAATACAATACTTAAAATACAATGTAAACACATGCACCAAAATTCGAGATGCTTTATAGAGATTGAATATGTTTTAATATCTGACCTCTTTGCTAGTGACATTTTCAAGATCCTTTTGCGTCATAATTTCCCTCAAACTGGTCTTAATTTGTCGCTCTGTCCGCTCTCGTTCAGTTGGTCTGCCAAAAAAGCAATAAATAAATAAATGGATCCGTTTTTCAAAATTAGTAGTACAGCTATTATTAAGTTACGTGTCTTCATATTGTGTGTGGGGGGTAAATGTGAAACAATGTAGTAATTTCATTATGAAAGTAATACAAAGTAATACAGACGTTAATGCTTGGGAGCAAATTTTTAAAAAGGATATTTAAATTCTACTCAAAATAGGATAAAAGTTACAACCAAAAAGAAGACACAAATGTCGCTTTCATGTGGAATTGGCAAACTTTTCTATTGAGCAACATCCTAATATGAAAGATTTATGTATTTTGATGACTAATTATTAATGCCATATCATTTATCATAGTAAATAAAGACTTACACATCAGAGAAGAGGACAGGTGAATCAGCTCGGTGAGACTCGACGTCCTGCATAGCGTTCCACTCGTTGATGCGTGCCTGATCAGAGGACACCCGGCTCTGGTAGTAGCTGACCCACGTGAGGAACAGGCTGCCCGGGAAGTAGTTGTGACAGCGGGCCACCTCACAGGCTTTGTGAAGGGACTGCAGAGCGGACCTGGTCAGAGCAATTAAAAATACAACAGTGTCATCATCCAGTGTAGAATGTACTTTACAGACAGAGACTTAATAGTGATTATTTTATCAGAATAGGAAATAAAAAGGTCAGGTAGATGAATGAAACAAAAAAAATATTGTCAATATTGTACAGCCTAAAATTTTTCAATCCATCCGTCTTCTTCCGCTTATCCGGAACCGGGTCGAGGGGGCAGCAGTCTAAGCAGGGACTCCCAGATTTCCCTCACCCCAGACACATCCTCCAGCTCCTCTGGTGGGACCCCAAGGCATTCCCAGGCCAGCCAAGAGACATAGTCCCTTCAGCGTGTCCTAGGTTTTGCCCAGGGCCTCCTTCCAGTGGGACATGCCCTGGAGGTGTCCAGGGAGCATCTGGAATGCCCAAGCCACCTCAGCGTGCTCCTCTCGACGTGGAGGAGCAGCGGCTCTACTCCGACCTCCTCCTGTGTGACTGAGCTCCTCAACACATCTCTAAGGGTGCGCCCAGCCATCCTGCAAAGGAAACCTATTTCGGCCGCTTGTATCTGCGATCTTGTCCTTTTGGTCATTACCCAGAGCTCATGACCATAGGTGAGGGTAAGAATGTAGACTGACTGGTAAGTCGAGAACTAAAAATCTTGTCTTATCAAAATTGCTATACAGAATTTAATTAAATTATACATAATGTATGTATTTTTTTTATTATTAGTGTATTTTCTTTTGTGTAATGAACTCAAGACTAAACCAGTTCTAAAGCATTGCTAAATTACAGTCAGCTACCTACTAAAGTATATTTGACTCAACAAGAATTTAAATCTGAAAAGTAAAAAAATAACCCATGTATAATCTTAATCAAAGACTTCTGTAGTAGACAGCTCAAAACTTGTCACACAATGAATTAAAATATTTATTTATTCTCACTGCTTCACATTACATTTTCCAGTACAAGCCGTTCCTTATGTCATTGTGATTGGTCATATTACTTATTAAGCTTGTGCTACATCGTATTGTGCCATAGTCTGTTCAGTGAAAAGTCCATGAACAAAATAAGAATAATCATAGGTCTTGTGATAGCCGACTCACCACATCGCCTGCACTGATACAGGTTTGAAGACATGGATTTTGTTATCGGTCGAGACACTGAAACCACTGTGAGCAAAAAGGCACAAAGAGGGGTATGGCTAAGGTTAGAGATTTTAGAAGACTTTTATGCTGCTGAATAAACAGTTTTGATATCATCTTACCCATCTCCATCTAGATGAATCAATGTGTCACTCCACAAAGGCAACACCATTCCTACTGAGCATGAGCTGAAAAGAGAAAAAAAAAAATTTAAATATGAAAGTTGTTTTGGTGTTAACTATTTAGTCATGTTTAATGTATGTTGTGTGACTCCTCAAAGGCAATAGATGAAACATATACATCCAAAGTATGGTGCACACAATGGCAATATGACAAAGGTATGTGTTAACATATCCACACTTCCCCTCCACCACTCATATTAGGCTCTGCAGTTTTGAATCACAAGTAAATGGACATATTTTTATAATGATGGTTTGAGATCAATATTCAAATGAACAAAATATAAAATAACATGCCACATATGTCAAAGATAGAGAAGAAGATCAGCTCAACTGATAAAGTACATCACAACAATAATAACAATAACAATATATCTTTATCGCAATAAACAGCAATGTTTTGGTTTTCCAACACTGCTCAAGTAAGGGGGTCCTCACCTGTCGATGGGGCTGAAGTCCATCCCTAGTACGACGCTCTCCTCTGTGTCCTGGCGTCCGTTTGTGGACACGACCACCATGTACCGCGTGATCTGAGGGTGCACACTCTCCAGCCTGACAGCCTAACAATCAGGAAAAACTGTTAACTTAAGGTGTTGGGCATAATTAGTGAATGCAAGTAAAATTGTACCAGTTTGATGTTGTCCTCTGGTCTGAGGAGCGTGAACATGGTTTGAAGATGCTGCTGAATGTCTCCTGTAAAAAAAAAAATAAAACAACTGATGAGTGGATAGTCAAAAAAAATTGTTTAAAAAATTAAAGATGACTATGCTACTTTGAATAATCATATCTCTAAATGCAAAAATAATTTATTAATAAGTCTAGAGCTGGAGATATGGATGGGTAAGATGACTGCATGTCGTTATAAAGTGTATTTTTATATGACCTGCTGTGACTGTGGCATAACGTTCAATGTGGGGTGTTTTGATAACAAGGACCTCTCTGTCTTCTGTCTTCACAGACATCTTTAACACCTCCCTGGAGTCATGTCATGTCCCAGCCTGCTTCAAGCTGTCCACCATTGTCCCCGTCCCCAAGAAGCCCAGGATCACTGGACTTAATTACTACAGACCTGTGGCGCTGACATCTGTAGTCATGAAGTCATTTGAGTGCCTGGTTCTCCACCACCTTAAGTCCTTCACCTCCCCCCTCCTGGACCCTTTGCAGTTTGCCTACAGAGCCAATCGGTCTGTAGACGACACCATTAACCTGGCTCTTCACTTCATCCTCCAGCATTTGGACTCCCCGGGAACCTACGCCAGGATCCTGTTTGTAGACTTCAGCTCTGTGTTCAACACCATCCTCCCTGCTTTGCTCCAGGACAAGCTCTATCAGCTCAACGTGCCTGACTCCACCTGCAGGTGGATCACTAACTTACTAACGGACCGGAGGCAGCACATGCGGCTGGGGAAGAATGTCTCAGACACTCGGACTATCAGCACAGGATCTCCACAGGGCTGTGTACTTTCTCCCGTGCTCTTCTCCCTGTATACCAACTGCTGCACCTCCATGACTCCGTCAAACTGATGACACCACCCTCATCGGACTCATCTCGGACGGCGATGAGTCTGCCTACAGGAGGGAGGTGGACCGGCTGGTGTCCTGGTGCAGCAGCAACAACCTGGAGCTCAACACCGAGAAGAGAGTGCAAGATGATTGTAGACTTCAGCAAAGTCACAGTCCCCCTCCCTCCCCTCACCCTGACGGACTCCCCCATCATCACTGTGGACTCCTTCCGCTTCCTGGGCACATGATTCACTCAGGACCTCAAGTGGGAGCCGACCATCAGCTGCCTCATCAAGAAAGCCCAGCAAAGGAAGTTCTTCCTGCGGCAGCTGAGGAAAGGCAAGCTGCCGGTCCAGATGATGGTGCAGTTTTACACGGCCATTACTGAGTCCATCCTCACCTCCTCCATCACTGTGTGGTTCGCTGGGGCCAGGGACAGACAGACTGCAGAGCATTGTGCCTCTGCTGAGAAGGTGATTGGCTGCTCCTTCCATCTCTACAGGACCTGTACGTCTCCAGGACTCGGAGGGAGCAGGCTGTATAGCAGCTGACACTTCTCACCCTGGACATGGACTATTTGAGCCACTTCCCTCTGGCAGGAGGCTACAGTCCATTGGGACCAGAACCTCTCGTCATAAGAACAATTTCTTCTCCTCAGCCGTTTGTCTCATGAACACTTTATAATATCTGCACAAAACTGGACACTTTACAATATCGGTCACTTTAATAAGCAATGTTTGCACTGTTGTTCTGATGCTGCTGTTGTATATATTTTGTATGCGTTTTATTTTTAAGCATATCTTTTTTAACTTTGTGCATGCCCTTATTTGTATTTCTATTTATTCAGTGTGTTTTTATGTTGCACTTTATCACCACAGCAAGTTCCTAGTTTGTGAACTGTGTTCACAGACGATGGCAATAAAAACTCTTCTGATTCTGATTGTGATTGCTGTTTGTATTGTTATGACCAGATAGCTCACCTGCATGTTTGTTGCGGAGATGTGTGAAGCGTGAGCCTGCGGAAGGAGAGGAGCCATTTCCTCGAGGTAAAAAGAGAGCAGCTCCTTTGACTGTCAGGAAACTTTCACTGATGCTAAACAGACAAAAAAGGGAAAATATATCTTTACAAGTCATTGGCTATGTAACATGTGGCCTGTTCTGCAATGATGAACCACAACATAAACTAAAGGATTTGGTCTTCATAAAGGAGAATCTTTTTGCATCGCTTCTTAATCCATACAGCAACCAAGAGAAACTTCTTAAGCAAACGTAATTACGTAATCACTTATAAGCTGGAGGCAGCCAACCATGTCCAATACACACCTGGCTTAACTGTACTGGACATAGTTATGAAATGATAGCAGCCTACCACAGTCATAACAATTTCCTTATACACTTTGCTCATTCCATGTAATGGAAAACTAATTGATTGAATAGTTCATGGTAAAATTGTTAACTGGGGGAAATTATGCCATTGTTATGTTACACTTGGAAGACATGCACAAAGCAGCTTGGATGGACTGCTCAGGATAATAGTTTCATAATGACTGTGCATAAAGCACTTCTTCAGTTTTTGTGCCATGCTGACATTTTTACCTCATCAGCTTTACCACTGTCCCTTCTTTTGGATAATCCATGAGATGTCTCCATTCTGCAGTGTTCATCAGAGGTACTACTACTTAGGAAATGCCTCTTTAAAGTCGCAAAAACCAAAAAAAAAAAAAAAAATTACCATTTTCCCACAGCCTCTAATAAATTTGAGTTATTAGCTATAGTTAGTAACATGAGTTATTAAAATAATGTTTTCAGTTCATTCCTCTGTCTGTCATAATCTTTTGGCCAATCAAAAGCTTTAGTCCCAAGTCTGACTCATCCAAATCCACTTAGAGGGAGCGTGTGTACCAGCATGCCAGACACGACAAAGAGAGAGGACAAACATAAAAGCATTTAAGGCGGAAACATCTTACTAAAAGTGTTATGCTTATTCTTATGCACCATCAAGAGAAACTACGTGTCTTTAATATAATTCAAGAGCCAAAAGACCATCGCAAAGACAAGACGAGATGTCGATAAACACAAACATGCCCAAAGGAATGCTTAATTAGTATATCCGTAATTTCATTTGACAAGAAGTCATTTGCGTATGCGCAGTTTTTGTGAAAATACGGAGTTCTCGAAAAATATCTTTCCAACTCCGCAGGAGACACAGCAGAAGCATCCGGCTGAAGCGGTCCGAGTGGCGCGCACGACACCGGGAGGCATCGCTGCACCGGAGCCGATAGGATGGAGGGCGTAATGGCAGACTATAGCTTTAACTCAAAACTCAAAATGTAATGTCAGCCAAATGTAAACGTCAATCTAATTTTCTACACACAAAGGCTAATAAAATGTGCAGGCTACAGTGATGTGCGATACTGGGCAGGTGCGTTCCAACTTGTGTCCCATTTTTCTGCAGAGCGCTGCATCTCATCACTGAGCTGGGGGCGGGCCAAACGCACGAGGTCCAATGGGCAACGTGCCAATGGGCCAGACGCATGACAACAACAAAACAACACTCAACTTCTCATCACTGACGGTAAATGTAACATAATGAACAGACCGCAACTGGTCTGTCTAAATATGATCATTCTAATTACTTCTACTACTTCCAATTCTCCTACTTATATTACCCCTACTAATCAAAACCACATCTTCATATCTTGAATAATAAGAGTAGAGCAGTGAGTGTTTGATATCCAGAAGAAAATTGCTACATCGGGTATTGGACATTTAAATGTAATAGTGATCATAGTGACCATTTACTGATCGTAGTTGTCCCAGAAAGTCTCATAGAGTAACTGTTGATATTGGATATCAGAAGTCATAGTAGCGAAATCTGTATCAGATCTGAAAAAGCTGGATTGGTGCATCCCTTGGAGTGACATTCAGTCAATAAGCATTTCAACAATGGCAACATCAACTGCTAATTAAGGCTTCTTAAGTGATATTTTGTTTGATTTGGCAGTTATAAATGTAATGCTTAAGATTCCAACTTGTGCCAATTTGTTAACAACCCATGAACTAAATAATAAAAAAAAAAATATTTTTAAAATTCTAAAATTTAAAACTCTGGTCCAGGTGTAAATATGTAAATGGAAGGAATATTTGGGAAGTAGTGCTGGCAAAAAGGGAAAGTGAGGGACAATTATTTGCAAGTTCGAAACTTGTCAGAGATGGTGGCTACATTTGACCTAAAACATTTTTGGTGTAACAAAACAAAAAAGCATGGCCTCTGGTTATGCCACAACCACTGTCATGCTGCATCTGTTAAGGGACATCTTTTTGAGACACACTCACTGTCCTCTCTCCTACTAGTAAAGAACACACAAATCTGAACATTTGGTGTGTATTTGAAAGTGATTTTTTTTTTTTCTGTAGTGAGACAAAACTGATCAGGGTTTCCTGTAGGGATGTTCAGACACTTTAACTGAAACACAAAATTATCCAAAACTATAGAAAAAAATCGCTTTGTAAGACTACTGCTATGGAATATATGGAGCAGCTTCATAAGCCGAATGGGTTTGGTAAAAGTTTCTCCCCTAAGCATCGAAATTGAACGACTAACATGTTGCGATGGCATATTCGTGTGACAGTCAATTCCTTCCTGCTTTGAAGGACGTTATGAGGACCCATAGGGGACCGTTACCCATTCAAAAAGATATACAGCGGCTTGCAAAAGTATTCATCCCCCAAGAACTTTTTCAAATTTTGTCAAGTCACAACCACAAATTTAAATATTTTTAAATTTACATTTTATATGCATAAGTAACACAAAATGGTACATAAGTGTGAAGTAGAAAGAAAATTATACATCAGGGGGCTGATTACCTTTGCACACTGCACTTTTAAGTTGTTTTTTTTTTGTTTGTTTTTTTTGGGAAATCTTGTAAAATATTTCCTTCCACTTCACACTTGTGTGCCATTTTGTGTTGCTCATTCAAATAAAATGCTAAGAAAATGTATTTAAATTTCTGGTTGTGACGTAACAATATGAGAAAAAGTTCCAGGGGGATGAATATTTTTGCAAGCCACTAAAATATTTTTTATTTGAATTGCTTAATTGCTATGACCACAAAGACGGTCACTATAGCTTTAAACCAAAGCCTTTGAATCCCTTGAATATGTTTAAAAAAGAAAGTTGATAATGACAATAACATGGATTTCCTTTATTATCATATATTGTTCTTATGGTCAAATGTGCTCAGAATAATGTCTTCGATTTACCGCTGGCCTAAAGTCCCAAATAACAAAAGTGGTAACAAATCTTTATTTCACCCCAGCAGCTTCACAGAGGAGTGTCTGCACTAAGAGCTGAGGTCAAGCACACTCAGATCACGTGTGTATGTGGCAGCTACAGAAACACAGACACACGACACCTAATTTAGGTGTTCTGCCAGTAACACTGAGCAACAACACCACGACAACGGAAAAAAGGTTGTGAAATCAAAAGGCACACTGGTGCTTGGAGGGGCCTCTTAGTTCCAGTTCATGGGTTCGATTTCAAGAAGGTAAAGATACAGCTAGAGTGTCCTGCTAAATTACAACAAACAATGAGGTGTTTATCTGCTACTGTAGGCATTACTACACATTTATTGAGCAATTACACTTTATAATAAAAAACATGATAGTAGTAAGGCTGAAATATGGCCCTTATTTCCAGATGTGGATAACTCTGACTTAGACAAGTCTTGAGTACTTAGAAATAATTTATATTAATCTGTCTTAAAATTAAAAATTACAAAAAAAAAATAAAAAATCATTTCATTTTTCCTTGCCCCTTGTATTCAGTGTCAAACAAATTATTAGGTATTACTCTATATTGTAGTGTTCTGCAGTTGTTTCAACTAAGCCCAATCAATTGTATATGGAAAAAAAGAAAAATATGAAAATAGTACTAGTTACAAGTAGTGACTTTTGGGTTTCACTGTGTAAGGTTGTTTTTTGCTCACAAATGTAGTCCTGGTTTATTTAGACATTGGTAATCTAAACTTGTATTGGTATTGCCAATCATGTCTATGACAACATTTATTATGGTCACCAAAGCATCTCCATTGTGCAGCATAATATAGCCGTGTAATTTCACCGCAGCATAAGCTCAGTTAAATGCAAACAAACTTCAACTAAAGCTCAAGCTCATTTAACCACTGTTTTTACTGGAGCCAGTTCATAATCACTGCACTGGATTTATAATACATACAGACAGGCAGTACAGACACAGCCATAAATACAGGTGAATACAAGGCATCTGAGAAATTTAAAACTCACAGTATAAAAAGGACTCAGAACATGTGCGTTTATGCATAAAATGTCTTTGCAATTCAAGGTGAGCCTTTATTGCAGCAGCCAATAGAGATTAAATTAGTTTAACATGGCTAAAAAGCAAGCATGATGTTAGATTGTTAAAAGCCTTATATCTAACAATTAATCCAATGTTTACATTTGAACTAGAACTTCAGAATCCAGATCAAGGCACTATATCTTTAACATTGTGAGATAGGACTACTGCCTTAACAGATCTACACTCACTCTGTGAATGACTATAATGATATTACATGATAACAATGAAAAATGTGTAGTTTCTTTTATAATATTATGTATGTATTTAGATATTGATAGAGATCAACTTTGTTAGGTTTGTAATATCTATTGATTTTTGAACACTTTGACTAGTTGGACTATTGCATATTATTTGAACCATTTCATAACGTCTTGAACTTGCCCCTTTATTTACAACAGCATGCAGCAATATGATCATCATCTGTTGTTCCAGTTTGACAATATTTATACAAGAACTCAAATCTGATCAGCTAGGCCCGGCACTACTCTTTTAATTACAGCGGAGCTTAACTGTGTGTTATAAAACAAAAGCATTATCAGATTCTCTCACAGTGTGTCAGTGACTTCCGCTTTAATCAGCAGCGGAGGAGACTTAAGCATCTCTCCACCTGTGTTTGAGAGTGACATTAGGGCTGCAACGGACAAGACTCCTGATGCAGTTCCATCAGGTAAAACAATCCACGAAAAAAAAAAAAAACTCTGCATCATCAAAATCATGCGCTTCCCAATCAAGAGTTAGGACTTGCTAAACTAGCTAACTGTGTCTGTACTGAAGAGGTGGGTGGTATGTTGATCTGACTCTGAGGATTGTGTTGTGAATCAGTGCTTTTCTGCTTAAGGACGTTCTTACTAATGCAGAAGATACAGAGCCTACAAGGGATGTCATAATATCACAACTTGGTTTTAAGTTTATTGTGAAAGGATTATTGAAGATTGAGAGCCATTTTTCCCCACCCACTTCTCTTAATCTCCAATATCTGTTCTTCATGCTTTGAGAGAGAGTGGCAGGTGACAAGAAGCAGATAGCATTAATTATCGCTTAAGCATGTAAATTGTGATTAAATCAAAATTGTAACTTCTAAAAGAACCAAGACAGGATATACCATAACATCAAGTCCAAGTATATTTCCACTGCACTTTTAAAATATTTGAATCTTCAAAGTTGATTTGATTGATTTGACTATCATGTAACCAGGTTTTCAGTCACTAAGTACTGTTACTGCTATAACTATAATAAAGTGTTTTGGCAATACAGTAACATTTATTTTTGAAAGCCCCTCTGAATTGTTAATCCATCATGTGAACTGGATTATTGAAACTGACCTACTTAGGCATAAACATTGTATAAAAACCTAAATTCCACACAATCTTATGATGATATGCATGTAATTACATTTGTAAATAAACTGTTGTATACGGGAAAAGGCAACTTAAAAAAATGGTGATTAAAATGTAATGATGCATGAAGACATTATGAATAAACAATGACCCAATCCTACCTTCTATTAAATTCAGCAGTACAATTTTATTACCATCAATCAAAACAGCCATTATCATTGAATCCACATGCTCCCAGCTTCAGTGTGTGAATATGGACTTTGGTTCCAGCTGCACAAATACAGACTCAAACCTGCACTTCAAACTACAACTTCAATACTTCAACAAATGCACAAGCTAAATGTCTGTCATACGTCTTGCTTAGTTGATTTATACAGCACACCGACTTCTAATGCAGCAAGTTCCTCTAGGATTACTACCATTTTGAATGTGCTTTGTGATGTCTACAATTTTAAAAATGTATTTGAAAATATCTTTACAACTACATAATACCTTTAAAAAGGATCCTATTTTTAGTTGTTAGTTAAGTCAAAAGTATTTATCCTATGAGTTTCCACCTCAGCTCAAACTTATCTTGAAGCAGATACTGTGGCGGCCTCTACTGGCCCAAAAGAGCTTCCTTATACTACATCAAGAGTTAAACCAAACCAATAGGAAGTTTTAAGAGCTTGGCTGGTTTGGGGTGAAAAGAAACCAAACAGGAAGTACAGCTGAAATGTTGGTGACAGCTGAAGTGCAGAAACAGTTGTAAGATAAGCTCCAAGAAACAAGATGGGCCAGATTCCAGCCCCAACTTCAGGTGCAAAGGTGGGGGCTCAGGTACGCACTGTAAGCAGACTATAACACCACTATATACACACACACACACACACCCCCACACACACATATATTATATTAATAAATAATATATATATATATATTAATAAATATATATTTATATTTATATATATATCTGAGGTCTTTTGTCCTACCTTCTTGGCTGTGAACGACGGTCATCTTCCCCACTGCCGGACTCCTATCAAATAAAACAAAACAAAATACTTGTGTGATTTAGCATGACAAACATAATGGGCGAATCATATCATTTTAAACACAAGCATTCATGAAATCAATCCTAACTTTGTTTTTGTTTTTTTAATTAGTATATGTCCTATTCATCCAAACATGTATAGGAAGCAATGTATCCAATGACACCGTAAATGATTACAATATCCAGCGTATATAGTAGGGACAACCTGTCACTGGGCATTAGAATATTAGACACAGGGCCTGACTCTAAAACGTGATCTTTAAGTACAATGCACACTACCGCCCAATATTGTAATGTCTATGTTGTTAAACAATCCATACACAAAACATGTTGACTGCAATCTAATGTACGACTACAGTCATGTTTTACACAGACAAAGTAGTTTTGCATATATGAAAAGATCAGAGGAGGTCTGCAAAGCATATGGAAATTATGAGCGCCAGAGACTAAACAGAGAATGTCCACAGTTTCATTCACAAGTTTCGGCCAAGACTCAAGAGCAGTTTATAGGGTTGCACAATGTTAGACAAATAGAAGTGATAATATTTTGATACATCTAAGAAATACTTGTTTAAGCTCAATCTCTGTGCTCACTATGCAAAAATGACAGTAAATTAAACAAAATTAAAGCAATATGCAGCATCAGGATTGTAATCGCCCGGATAGCAACTTTAGCGGTTAAAAGAGGAACAGAGCAGAGCTGAGACAATTAGTCCAGTGCAGACCCAAGTGCATTTATTTTTCACCATAAACTTTACAAAGAAACAAGAAAAAGTTTTTAAAAATCAGCCTTTGCAGTACCTTTTATACATACATCACCCTCTCACGTAGCCACTGAGATTTTTCCTTTTATAGAGCCTCTCCCTAATTAGGTGAGCCCATTCGGTATAACAGGTAAGTCTTTCTCCAATCCAGTTCTCTTGTTAAAATTCAGCTCCAATCAACCAATGTAAGAATTTATTCAATTAAGTTGTTAATTAAAATAGAGCTCCGTTTTACTTAAATTGTTTTAACAGTGGAAACTAATCACATTCCCCCACAAAGCTAAAATATAAAACACCCCTCCTTGTTAACCCCCAGTGGTCTGCCCCGGAACCTTCTTAAGGTGCTTCGGCTCCCCGGGGACTCATTTGGCCGAAACACCTAAGGCAGACAAAATGGGTAAGTTAAAATTTGCACAATTACAATCAATTCAGTGATACACATTTATCAATAAAACATTTTAAACGCTTGTGCATGTCCTTCCTTTCTGCTAGCCTCCATGATGGTAATAGACTAGCTACATTACAAGGATATATACCGGAAGTTCCACAATATGAATCAAATGCAATTCGTATTCACAATTAGCTTGTCACTTAGAATCAAACTGTGACTCCTAAAAAAATATCAATAAAAATGCAATCTTGAGACACTAATAAAGAATCTGATGCTGCCATGATTGGTTTTCACTTTTCAGTATAGATGGACAAAAAAAACAAAAAACTGAAATGACCAATTTAACAAAATATTTACAAAAAATGTATTGTCAAATGATAGATTTATTGAGAAGGCTTTGAGGCAGATGCAGTGAACAAGCACATTTTGAGGTATCAGATGACCCAAAACCAGGAAACAGATTTGTGTCCCTCTTATCACTGCTGTGGCAGCTGTGCATGGCTGCAGTTTGACAAGAAAACATTTAATCTTTCAGCATGTCACCTCACCCGGCCACATATCTTCTATAGCTTCTATATGATTACCCCTGTGCTCTGGCTCTACTCCATCTATACAATGTGCTTATGGACACAAAGTCAACTGCTCAGACCCAAACCAAGCTGTGGGACAGAAAGCAAGGATATTACTGCTATCTAATTTTTTCTGGTGACACTGCAGTTAGGATCTGTGTAAGAGTTTAAGTGTTAAAAAATTATGGTTTCTTGGTTCATTCACAGACTTCGTTTTGGTCTGAAAAGTTTTTATAATGATTATTAATTCTTACAACTTCTGTAACAAGGGAAAAACACCTACATAAGCAAAATGTTGAATGAAATTTGTCATAATTAATCATGGTTCAATCAGTACAGTTTCAGTTCACAGTGTTTGTTTTCACATGGGATGGCCCCCTCAGAAAAAATATCTTTGAATAAATGGCATTAGTTGGGAAACACAAAACAGGATAAATTGTAAACCTAAATTAAAGCAAACTGCGGTCCACAAATTTAATCCTAGTCCAAAATAGGAATAAACTGACAAAACAAAATTTGACATAACAGAAGACTGGGTTAGATGAGTATTATTGATTATTACACTGGTATTTGCAACAACAAATTACAGTGAAAGTAGTCTGTTTACAGACAGTAGAGCAATGTGATTAATGCCTGCAGCACTGAAACACACCTTTAAAAGCAAGAGAGAAAGAGAAGGGCTTAACCAATGGAAAAATCATTTGGAAGAAATGCAAAATATCTCTTCACTCATTGCTTTGACTACTAATATAATATGATCAGAAATCTTCATTGTGCTTCAAAAAGGATTGCATCTACATTGGTTTTATTGAAGGCAGTATCTACAATGGCAAAGCAAGTGTGAGAAAAACCTAAATAATCACCATTAAGGTACTAGATTGTTTAATGATAGAGAAACTCTTCGGTTTGGCACTAAATTCATCATTTATTCACCTTTCAAATGACCCTGAAAAAACAACTATCCCACTAAAATTCTCTCAAAAACTTTTTTTTTTTTTTCCAACTTATCTCCCTCTTGTTTTTTGTGTTATTGGAGGCCTATGACAATCGTCTGTACAAAATATCTGTCACTGGTTTTATCAACATCCCATAATGTCCTAATAACAAAATGCAAAACGTGCTGAATTGAAACACAATGTATATTTCTATATGCAGTAAATATGTAGGCCTGTGACTCTTACTGATGGAGTTCCCATTTATAAAAACAGCACAGACAGAGCAGCAACAGGAAACCACCTGCCAGTGTTTTGCATGAGCTCCTCCACGGCTTCCTTTTGCAAAAACATCGACACGTAGACCAGATGCAACCAGTATTAAGAGAGGCAACTCTATGCTGTACACAGAAAACACACGTTCACTGGGATGTTTACATGCCCAGGATGCACACATGCCCAGAATGCACAGGAGAAACCACATTCATGTCTGTTACATGGTGTTTATTAAGAGCGGAAGTACGTATAAGTATTGGTTTGACAAGAAAGATGCATGATTTTACAATCGTTAACTGAAATTATGTATCTTAGTAGAATTAATAAAAAAAAAAAAAACATGAATATGAACACTATAGATACAGCAGCCTGAAATCTTTTGCAGCAGCAAAGCACAGAATAGCCCAGAAGATTGTCCGGCTGCTTGGCCAATCTTAACAATAATTGACGAAATCAAACCTTTACCACTAAAATAGTTCGATTGTCTTACCAATAGAAAGTCGATATTATGCTGATCGGCAGTTCACGCATGCGCAGGATAACAAAGGCAAGGCACTTTATGACAGTCAGTCCCTGATTAAAGACGCAGCATAGATCAAATTTGAAATGATTCTGGGTGTTAGTCGAATATCAGTGCAATGTTGGGACTGAGGCTTGGTTTATATAGCCTTAATAAAGACGATACTAACCGAAACACAGGGGCTGGAGCTGGTGCTGGGGGTCGGTGAACGCTGAACGGTAACCAGCGCCATTCATCGACCGGGAAGCGGACACCTGAGAACAAGCCACGGCGCAGAGACGAGCATAATGGTCTCGTGGAGGAGCAAACCCCAACCGACCCCGGGCGCTGTGTCTTTGTTGGCGTTTTCCTCCTCCTTTCTGGTCGCTCCACAGTCTGTTTGACTACTCCCCGGCTGTTTCCTCTGTTCGCGTCTGTAGCGCATGCGCAGTGACTATGAACAGGTCAATCCCGATTAACTGTGTGTGTGCCGGACGATCCATCTGATTGACACATGATTCAGTGTTACAGGCCAGACATGTCTGCCTCAAGTTAACAGTATGGCATCATTTGTCAAAAAGAGTACAATAATACGCACCACTCATAAATTTTATTAGGGTATGTCTTTTTACATATTTTACATTTTTTTGCCTACTTATTCAGACTATATAGCAGTTTTGCTTCATCAGCATAAACCATGCAATGTCAAAATTAGCCCACTCTAGAAAATAATGTAGTTATTTATACAGTGTGTGCAGAAGAGCACAGATACAGTCACAACAAATTGCCCATCATCTTTCACCCTTCTACTAAATATTAATTTTCACCGTTTGGGGCACAGTGGCTCACCAACCCAAAGGATGGCGGTTCAATCCCAGCTGTGAGCAGTATCCTATCGCATATGTTGTGTCCTTGGGTATAACATTTTACCAACTTTCCTGAGCACGCTCGGTCTACAGGGGTGCAAAATTGGACACTCATTTTAGAGGGTTTACACCATAGGTGTCAAACTCTGGCCCCAGTGTAATTATATTTGGCCCGCAAGGCAATTTCAAATTAATATTAGAGCTGGCCCGCTGGTATAATACGGTGGCAGCGCTGTAACACCGCATTCACCGCTTATACTACAAATCCCATAATGCTCTGCTGTTGTTTTGGCGCATCAATTAGGACAGAGGCAGACCAACCTCCAAATGGAGCTGATTGAACTCCAGTGTGATGAAACGCTGAAGTCAAAGTTTGATGCTGTTGGGGCCGCACAGTTTCCAGAGTTCATCCCTGATACGATGCCTCAGCTCCGCACCGAAGTTGCTCAATTGCTCTCCATGTTTGGTAGCACTTACCTATGTGAGTGTAACCCTTATATTTTGATTTCACCAGTCTCTGGAGGCTGTGGATATGTCGGGTTACAGTTAGATATATTATGTGTTATCTTCTTCTTGCTGTTTCCCTTGCTACCCAAAAAAACCAACACGGCAGGACAGTGCGCCGCTCAACCGTTTTTTATTCAGCAACTCTCAACTCTTCCCAACTTAACATGTGCGCGCCCTAATGCGCGTTCCTTGGTGCGCTCCCCAAAATGAGCTGTACCGAAACAAAACAATAGGAACCAAAATTATTATTAAGTAAATGTACCTTACCCAACATAAAATAATAAATATGAATTATTAATAAAATAAGTACAAGGCAATAAACAAAATACTAATGTCCCCAAATTAATGTTAATACATAAAATAACATACATCAAATAAATGAAAGGTTACAGTCTTCCCCTGCTACCAAATGAAATGTCCCCATTTCAAATCGAACACACAACTCACAATTAACATAGAACATACCCTGAATGTGGCCTACATCAGCCAACAGGAAGAATATAAACAACAAAGGCATATGACCATTGCAGAACCATGGATAAAAGAGAAACAGATAACAATGATAGTATACAAAAAAAAACAACCCTTCAAGTGATAAAGTCCCTGTACCTATGTGGCACACAAATCCTGCGACCAGAGCGGGACACAACAGGGTGGGCAATGGGGGAGGCTGGAGGGGATACAGAGGGCTGGGGAACGGGGGAGGAAGGAGGGGAAGCAGAGGGAACAACTGCCTGGGGTGAAGGCGGAGCACTCTGAGGAGTAGTCTCTACTGCAGGTGCAGTTCCAGGCTGCCTACTCCGTCTAGGTACATGTGGTGGAGTAGGAGGACGAAAAGGCAGAGCCCCTGACAAAGCAGTAAGGGGAGGTGCCCGTGAAGGCGTATTGTCCTGTCCAGGTGAAAATGTCTTTTCCATATTCTGAATATCTGGCAAAGCTCCTTTGAAAGCTTTGAGTCTGTTGTGGTGTACAATCCATGTCCGTGAGCGTGCTTTCCTAGGATCTGTAATCTCATAGGTCACACCTGAATGTCCATCTTTCGTCACACGTTTCACAATGACAAACGGCCCTTTCCATCTGGGAGCCAATTTATTCATTCTGTTAGCGGGGTCATCAATGAGCACAAGATCTCCTGGCTCGTGTGGGTGAAACACAACTTTCTTGTCATAATGAGACTTCTGACGCAACTTACTAAGTGTGGAGTTGTGAGCTGCATCGGCAAATGCATGTGCCAAGCGTGAGGACAGGTAAGAAGCATAAGCTGCAGGGGTACCTGGTGTAGGTGAGGTCACAGTGGGACTACAGTTCAATATAACATCCAGTGGCAAGTTTGGTTCCCTGCCGTGTACGAGGAAGAATGGGGAAAACCCTGTACTAGAATGTACACTGGAGTTGTAAGCAAGTTCGACTTGTGGGAGAAACTGATCCCATTCACCACCAGTTTGCGCTATGTACTTAGCTAGTTGGTCTTTCATAGTCCTGTTCAGTCTTTCCACCATACCGTCTGACTGTGCATGGTATGGGGTAGTGCGTGTTTTAGTAATCCCCAGTAACTTACACAAGTGTTTCACAAGGTCTGATTCAAATTGTCTACCCTGGTCTGTATGAATCGACTCAGGCAACCCATGTTGTCTAACATAGTCCTCAAAAATGCATTTTGCAACTGTAATAGCACGTTGGTCTTTCAATGGAAACAGATTGGCATAGCGTGTGAAATAGTCAGTAATAACCAGTGCATACCTATTTCCTTGAGAGGTAATGGGTAACTCAGTGATATCAGCAGCTACTTTTTGAAAAGGTCTGTCAGCTTCAATACATTGAAGTGGGGCACGTTCATGCGGTACCGGAGAACCTCGTTTTTGACAAGGGAGGCACTCGGAACAAAAAGTGTGCACATCACGAGCCATGTAAGGCCAATAGCAGATACGTCTAGCTCTTTGAAGGGTGCGTTCTGCATTCAAATGTCCACTTAGCTGATTACCATGTAAAGCAGCTAAGGCTATAGGAAGGAGTGTGTTTGGTAAAACCACTTGGAAGTTTACAGGTGAGTGAGAACTCTGTTTAGTCTTCCTACAGAGAATCCCCTTTCTAATCGTAAGGTTGGGAAACTCATGCCACAGTTTCCTCAACGAAGGGGAGGAGTACCTCAGTTTACCAATAGGGGGCCTACATGCACTGTCTTTTACCCATGAAATCACTGTACTAAGACATTCATCATTTTGTTGCTGTTGTTTCAACTGTTCTGAGTCAATAGACAGACACTAGTGACAATCATAATTTGGACTTTAGCAACACACTGTGTCCACAGTAGCATTTGTGTCAGTGACATCTACAGTAACACACTGCACTACATGGTTAAGTCTTTCAGTGCTGGGGCGCCTGGACAAGGCATCTGCATTGGCGTGCCGTTTACCTTCCCGGTGCATGATAGAATAGTCATAGACGTCCAGCTCAAGGATCCACCTGCTGCGTCGGCCAGTAGGATCATTGTCAACTGCACTTTTCTTTAGGCTCAGCAGTGGCTTATGGTCTGTGATCACAACAAAGGAGCTGCCTGAAAGAAAGTGTTTAAAATGTCTCACAGACCAAACAACTGCAAACAGTTCACGATCAAAAGTGGACCACTTCTTTTCTGAGGGGGTTAAAGTGTGGCTTGCATAGGCAATAACATGTTCTTTATTGTCCTGTCTCTGGGCTAACACTGACCCAATGCCCTCTAGTGATGCATCAGTGTATAGCAGGAAAGGCTGGGAAAACACAGGATGTGCCACGACCGGAGGGTTAGTAAGAGCATGCTTAAGTGACTGAAATGCATCCTCACACTCAACTGTCCATTTAAAAATAGCACCTTTGTGAGTTAGTGAATGCAGTGGGGCAGCAATGACAGAGAAGTTCTTAACAAACCTACGGTAATAGGAGCATAGTCCAACAAAAGCCCTCACTTCTGTGGCCGTCCTGGGCAAGGGCCACTTGCGTACCTTTTCCAGGTTCTTCTCGTCTGGTTGCAGTCCACGGCTGGAGACAACATGTCCCAGAAACGTCACTTCTGTCTGAGCCAAGTGACATTTCCTCGTTTTTAGTTTAAGTCCAGCTTTCCTGAAGCGGTCAAAAACTTCACCTAGGCTCTTAAGGTGGTCACTGAAAGTACGGCTAAAGACTAGTACATCATCTAAATAGATTAAGCACTCTTTCCAATGCAAGCCGTGAAGGACTAGTTCCATCAGTCTTTGGAATGTAGGGGGAGCATTTGTCAGTCCCATTGGCATAACCTTAAACTGGTAGAGACCACTACCACTGTTGAATGCTGTTTTCTCCCTGTCTTGTGACTCAAGTTCGACTTGCCAATATCCACTGGATAGGTCCATTGTGCTGAACCAACAGGAGCCTGACAAGCTGTCAAGCGCCTCTGCTGGGCGTGGCAAGGGGTAAGAGTCCTTGATGGTGGCAGCATTAAGTTTACGGTAGTCTATACAAAACCTATAGGTACCGTCCTTTTTCCGCACTAAAACAACCGGGGAGGACCAGGGGCTGTAACTCTCCTCAATGATGTCCTGTTCGAGGAGCTGCCGGACCTGCCTGTCTATCTCTGCTCGGATGTTTGGAGAGGCCCGGTATGCTCGCTGCTTAATGGGAGGGGTGTCGCCAGTCCTGATGCTATGCCTAACCAAGTCAGTACGGCCATAGTCTTGATCATGAGTACTAAACACGTCACAGTAAGATAAGAGTAAAGCCTGAAGCTTTTGTTTCTGGTCAGCAGTCAAAGCGGAGGTATCCAGGTTAACATCTGGCATTAACTGCTTAGTGGACTCAATCTGGGTAGTGACTGCGTCTACCTTTGTCTCAACTATGCAGTAGTCGTGGTCACCGTCTTGGCCTAAGGGATAAAAATCACCTAGTTTAGTATCACTGGGCACTTGTAAGTCAGAGGTAGTTGGATTCATGACCCTAACATAAGTCAACCCTGCCTGGACCGGAGTGACGGTACGTGCAGATAGTAATCCCTGGGAGCTGGGTGGTCCTGGTTCAATGACACCTATATAATCGGCGTCCAAGTCAGGCACACCAATAGTGGGTTGAACTTTAGCTAGAACAGTCATTTGTGACATTGCAGGCACAAGGAGTGGTGTCACAGTAATGGCACTGCAACTCAAAGGGGCTGTCTCCATAGTAGACAAAAGTGGAACCTTGGCAGGATTACCCAATTTGAGGATGCCTTCTTTCAAATCTAGAACAGCAAAATGTGCAAAAAGAAAGTCCCAGCCTAGTATGACAGGTTGTGTAACATTCCTGACTACCTGGACAGTGTGTGTGAACATTTCACTGCCCAACCTCAGGTTCACTGCGAGGGTGCCAAGATTGTCTAGGTAGTCACCAGTCACAGCCCTAGGGACAACTTGAGGTCGCTGTAATGGTTTTGTTCTCAGAGAGGGAATGGACATTCTAAACGCTTCACTAATCAGTGAGATGTCTGAGCCAGAATCTATGAATACTTTAGAAGCAACATTTTCAATAATGGCCAGTACATTTCGGGTGAATGTCTTATGTTTGGGTTGTTGAATTGATCTAGTGTGGGCCTCGTCACTAGGAGCAGACACTTGGCCCTCAGTGTCTACTGCCACTCGTTTCCCTGACTGTAGTAGTCGTCACTAAAGGTCACATGATGGTCTCTAGCATATTGTCTCTGTCTACCCCTGCCTGAGCGTGCTGAGGGGGATCTGGGTCTACCTTCATCATAAGTAGAGTTACGGTCATAGTCATGGTAAGGGAAGGACCTGTCACCATGGTAATGAGGACGCCATCTGTCTGGGCTGCGGGGTCTGGAGTGCCTCTCGTAGCTGGAGTGATGGTCCCGGTGAGGAGAAGGTGAAGAAGGTCCCGCAGACTGCCGACGATCACAACGGTCCGGTGACAGCCGACGATCGTGGTGGTCCGGTGTGCGCCTGGAAAAGCTGTAGTCGCTGTAGGACCTGCTGGACCGGTGATATGTGGGTGTAGTTGCGCGAGCATCTCGGACGGGAGACACAGATGGGGTGCGTTGATATCTCTCCCTGCCGCGGTCACCTCGGGAGTCACGTCTGGAAAAATCACTGTGGGGAGCATGACTATGTCTGGCATGGCTCACATCATGTCCTTGTAGCTTCAGAGAGCGAACATCTCTGGAAAGTTGCTTAATGGCATCAAGCAGTTCATCAGAGCAATCTACCTGGTTCTTTTCATGTTTGGTAGAGACCATGGCAGAAAGCGGCTCGTCTCTGGATGCAGGTGTTGAGGTATAGGATGTGTTAGTCAGTGGAAGTGGAGGAGGAAGTAGCCTCAAAGCCTCTTGTGCACGTTCCCATTTACATGCAACTGCCAGCGCGTCTTCCAATGTAGCTGCACCATGCTCGTGACATTTTGATTGAAGAATGGGGTCTAATCCGGCAACAAATCTTCTGAAGCGTTCCATGGCAATAGCTGGCTCTCCGTAGTTTGGAAAAGCTTCCAGCACTAACCTTGTGATTTCAGCAGCATAGACTTCTAATGGTTCTTTAGGCAGGCGCTGTCTTGCATTAATAAAAGTTTGAAAATGTAGCAAAAATTCTTTCCTGCCAAAAACGTCACTGAGCTTGGCTGTACATTGGTCATAATCCAGTTGCACTGCTGGTGGCAAAGACAGCCAGTATGCTAACGCATCTCCACTAAGGTGAGTGGGAAGTATAGTAGCTATATCTAGCTGTTGTCCATCCGCGCAGGCTTTAACTGCAAGTTCCAGTCTGGTTTTCCATAGAGCAAAACTTTCTTTGTCCTTACCATCGCCGTGGAAACATGGCGGCAAATCCACTCGATAATGAACGACAGTCTGTGAGGCGTCCCGCTGCTGCGGAGCCGCGCCGGGCACATCAGCATCGCTGTGAGCACGTGCGCCGTTGTCCTCAACGTCGTTGTCCGGCTGCGGTTGCTGTTGCGACATATTGCAAACACTGTCCAGCTAAAACGAACAAGTGGAAACTCTGGGTCTGCACGAAAGTATCCGTAGACAGCAATATCGTATCTCCCGGACAAGTTATCCACCGCCGATGCTAGCTGACTGCCTTGGCTAAGTAGCATAGACAAAAACTAGCAAGAAAAACACCGCTGCCACCAGTCTGTAACCCTTATATTTTGATTTCACCAGTCTCTGGAGGCTGTGGATATGTCGGGTTACAGTTAGATATATTATGTGTTATCTTCTTCTTGCTGTTTCCCTTGCTACCCAAAAAAACCAACACGGCAGGACAGTGCGCCGCTCAACCGTTTTTTATTCAGCAACTCTCAACTCTTCCCAACTTAACATGTGCGCGCCCTAATGCGCGTTCCTTGGTGCGCTCCCCAAAATGAGCTGTACCGAAACAAAACAATAGGAACCAAAATTATTATTAAGTAAATGTACCTTACCCAACATAAAATAATAAATATGAATTATTAATAAAATAAGTACAAGGCAATAAACAAAATACTAATGTCCCCAAATTAATGTTAATACATAAAATAACATACATCAAATAAATGAAAGGTTACATGAGCAACTTTTCTCCTCAATGAAGATGACGAAAACGTCTCACAGGAGACGTCTAACTGACGAACACCTTTGTTCAATAATGAAGGTTTCTTCAGCTCAAACCCTGTGCCCCGACATTGATGAATTGCATCCAAGAAAAGATGCCAGGTATCTGGCTTGGGCGCATCAGAGTAGATCAGTGTGTCGCAAAATGAGCAGTAAATACATTTTCTATGCACTTTTTCTTGCTACTTCAAGGCCTGAATGGTTGATTTATTCATAGTTGTTATGTTATTTTATTTTCAAATTTATTAGCCTGTGTAAGAAGCTAATTTTCACATTTACCTCAGAAGGCTGCAAACAGAAAAGAGGCATTCAATTTTTATTTAAATCTTATTTAATATGCCATTGATATGTTTTATTATTATTATTATTACTACTACTACTATTATTATTATTAGTATTATTAGCAACTTGATTTTGCATGCCTGCACTTTAAAGTTATATAAGCCTTGCTTGTTCAATATTCATTGTTAAATCAAAACTTGTTTGGTTCCATATTAAAAGGTTCATTTGTTCAACCTTGGTCCGTGGCTTTGTTCAATTTAAAATTTTGGCCCACTGTGTATTTGAGTTTGACACCCCTGGTTTACACTCTCATTTCAGGTGATTAAATGAGAGTGTACTTAATGGAAGATCATCATGAAATCTTAGTCAAAAGTAAAAACAAATCACCACGTGACACAAAAATGCAAAAAATATTAAATTTAAGCTATTTAGATCTGTTTGAATTCAATGTAGTAACCCATAATTAACTTAAATTAAAACAAATTCTCAAGCTCCTTTCTTTGTGACATAATGAGACATAATCTCTCCCCCATCTATAACGTCATCCTCAGACCCAAAATAAAGAGAACAATAGCAGGGTGGCTAAAGGTTGAATAAGGTAGTTTCAGCTGAAACTGGAGACAAAAGCTGATTACAGTTTCAGTGTAGTTAGCCCCTCCCTCCTGTTAGGCGTGTTCTATTAAAATGACGACTGGATTCAATCAGTTCAAATCTCAAAAGTTTATTCCCCTGACAGTTACAATCTAATACAGGACCCGGGGTCATATGATCTATCCCTCGTGTGTGCAGCAGGCGGTCTGTCTGCTTTTCCCTGGCCCCGTAACCTGGCCTCGCTCATCTCTCCGGGCTGCACCAGTCTATTTTTCCGGCCTTGAGTCTCATCCGACCGCCCTGTCCCTGTAAAGGAGCGTCTACACACCCCAACAGCCTTCCCCAATTCATATCACACAATATTGCTTTTAACATAGTTTCAGTATTATCACAAGATGCTCTCACTCTAGTACAAACATTGGTAGCTGTCAAACGACATGATTCACCTCCTACAATGTTGCCTTAACTCGGTTAAAGGAGTTTCTGCAAGGGACCAACTGTCTCCCATAATTCACGTTTTACCTTTAACCTAATTTCAGTGTTAGTAGATGGTATTCAACTTTTAGTATGGTGCTTGTTAGACAACCTCCAAAAAGATACAACATTCAAAGAATATATAAATTCAGTATAAAAATGGTGATTACATAATAATATTCAAAACTTATATGATTTCAGTATCAAAAGATATATATGTATATGTGATGCCCCTAAGAAACTTTATTCAATCAATATGCATTCCATATTTTTGATATATGTATTTGTAATGCAACTTAAAAGCTTTATTACTTGACATACCCTTCACTCTAGATAGATATAAGACAGTGTCCACCAGCATCTGATCAGATCTGAAGAAGCAGCTTGGGTGAACAGTGAAAAGTCTTCCCTCCTACAACTATTTGTCCAGTTGACAGATTTAAACTTCGTCTTTTGCTATGGATCAGACCTGGATGACTGAGGGATTACACACAAATATTATTTTATCATATTTAATTGATCATTGTTATTTTAGGTAAGACTATGTATTATTTATTTGTGACAGCAGTAGAAGTGCTGACTTTTTTCTGTTTGAATTTTTTTCTTTATTATTATTATTATTATTATTAACAAAATAATTAAGTTCACAGTCCTTTATGAAATGTGAGGAAAGATGGTTTGTTTTTGTTAGTGAATATTTAATAATAATAATAATACATTTTATTTATAGGGCACCTTTCTGGGCACTCAAGGTCACCTTACAATACAATATATATGCATATACAGACAGTTAAAATCAACATTTATGAACATACAGTTAAAAGCATTCAGATAAAAAAAAACATTGAAAAAAGGACAGGGCAGTTGTGGATTATAAAGAATATGCCAGTCTGAACAAGTGGGTTTTGAGTTTGGATTTGAAGTGTGAGAGTGTGTCAGTATTGCGGAGGTCAGGGTGGAGAGTTCCAGAGCTGGGGAGCAGAGCGGCTGAAGGCCCTGCTCCCCACGGTGACGAGCCAGGCTGAGGGAACAGAGAGATGGAGAGAGGAAGAGGAGCGGAGAGAGCGAGCGGGTGTGGCAATATGGAGGAGGTCTGAGAGGTATGGAGGTGCAAGGTTATGGATGGCTCTGAATGTGTGGAGCAGGATTTTATATTGGTTGTGGTGTGAGATGGGGAGCCAGTGAAGTTGCTGTAGGATGGGTGTGATGTGGTTGATGGAAGGGGTGTGTGTGATGATGCGAGCTGCTGAATTCTGAATCAGCTGAAGTTTATGGAGTGTTTTTTTGTGGGAGACCAAAGAGAAGAGAATTGCAGTAATCCAGGCGAGAAGTGACGAGGCTGTGTACAAGTACGGCTGTGGACTGTGGTGTGAGGGAGGGCCGGAGACGATTAATGTTGAAGGTGAAAATAGGCGGAGCGGGTGATGTTATTAATGTGAGAAGTGAAGGAGAGAGTGCTATCGAGGATGACACCCAGCCTCTTAACCTGAGGGGAAGGAGAGATGGAGGAGCCGTCAATGGGTATAGAAAAATTGTTGATCTTGTTTAGGGTGGATTTGGTGCTGACAAGGAGAAGTTCAGTTTTATTGCTATTGAGTTTGAGAAAATTGGAGGTGAACCAGGATTTGACTTCATTGATACAGATAAGAAGGGATGATGGAGGGAGGGATGAGTTTGGTTTGAGAGATAGAGCTGGGTGTGGATGTGGATGTGGTGTTTCTGGAAAATGTGACCAAGGGGGAGGAGATAGATGATGAATAGGAGGGGACCGAGGACAGAACACCTGTGGTGATAGAGACTGGATGAGAAGTGAAAGATTTGAGCTGAATAAACTGAGTGCGGTCAGAAAGATAGGAGTGAAACCAGGTGAGGGCTGTGCCAGTGATGCCAATAGAAGAGAGTCTGTTCAGAAGGATGGAATGAGAAATGGTGTCAAAGGCCGAGCTTAGGTCAAGCAGAAGGAGGATGGACACTACACCAGAGTCAGCGGAGAGAAGAAGGTCATTAGTGATTTTGAGTAGAGCCGTTTCAGTGCTGTGGAGAGGACGGAAGCCAGATTGGAATTGCTCATACAGGTTATTGGAGGACAGGTGAGAGTGAAGTTGAGCAGAAATTGTTTTTTCAAGGATTTTTGAGATGAATGGGAGATTAGAAATGGGATGGAAATTATTGAGGTCAGTGGGATCAGAGCCAGGTTTTTTGAGGATAGGAGTGACAGCAGCAGGTTTCAGAGGAGAGGGAACAATTCCAGAGGTGAGGGAAGCAAGGATTATGTTAGTGATGAGAGGAGCCAGAGATGGAAGAGTAGCTTTAACGAGGACTGTAGGTAAAGCCCCTCCCCGAACCGCCACCTTAACGTGGTGGAGGGGTTTGAGCACCCGAATGATCCTGGGAGCTATGTTGTCGGGGGCTTCATGCCCCTGGTAGGGTCACCCATGGCAAACAGGTCCTCGGAGATGGGTCTGACTAAGAGCGGTTCAGAAGCCCATCATGAATAGAGAAACAACGAGGCCAGTTACGTCGCCCGGACTGGCGTTACCGGGGCCCCACCCTGGAGCCAGGCCTGGGGTGGGTGCTCGGCAGCGAGCGCCTGGTGGACGGGCCTTTCCCCCGGGGCCCGGTCGGGCCCAGCCCGAAGGAACGACGTGGGGCCGTCCTCCTGTGGACCCACCACCTGCGGGAGGAGCCATGAGGGGCGGGTGCGGAGAGATCCGGGCGGCAGTCGAAGGCGGGGACCTCGACGACCGGATCTCCGGACATGGAGACTAGCTCTGGGGACGTGGAATGTCACCTCGCTGGGGGGGAAGGAGCCTGAGCTTGTGCGGGAGGTTGAGCGTTACCGGCTAGATATAGTCGGCCTCACCTCCACGCACAGCCTGGGCTCTGGAACCCAACTTCTTGAGAGGGGTTGGACTCTCCATTTCTCTGGCGTTGCCCGCGGGGAGCGGCGGCGAGCTGGTGTGGGCTTGCTCATTGCCCCACAGCTCAGCCGCTGCGTGTTGGGGTTCACTCCGGTGAACAAGAGGGTCGCGTCCCTGCGCCTTCGGGTCGGGGACAGGTCTCTCACTGTTGTGTCGGCCTACGGGCCAAACAGCAGTGCGGAGTACCCGGCCTTCTTGGAGTCCCTGGGAGGGGTACTAGACAGTGCACCAACCGGGGACTCCATTGTTCTCCTGGGGGACTTCAACGCCCATGTGGGTAATGACAGTGACACTTGGAGGGGCGTGATTGGGAGGAACGGCCTCCCCGATCTGAACCCGAGCGGTGTTTTGTTATTGGACTTCTGTGCTAGTCACAGCTTGTCCATAACAAACACCATGTTCGAGCACAAGGGTGTCCATCGGTGCACGTGGCACCAGGACACTCTAGGTCGGAGGTCGATGATCGACTTTGTTGTCGTGTCATCTGACCTCCGACCGCGTGTCTTGGACACTCGGGTGAAGAGAGGGGCTGAGCTGTCAACTGATCACCACCTGGTGGTGAGTTGGATCCGCTGGCGGAGGAGGAAGCCGGACAGACCTGGCAGGCCCAAGCGCATTGTGAGGGTCTGCTGGGAACGTCTGGCGGAGCCCTCTGTCAGGGGGGTCTTCAATTCCCACCTCCGGGAGAGCTTCTCCCTGATCCCGGGGGAGGTTGGAGACATGGACTCCGAGTGGGCCATGTTCTCCACCTCTATTGTCGATGCGGCTGCTCGTAGCTGTGGTCGTAAGGTCTGTGGTGCTTGTCGCGGCGGCAATCCCCGAACCCGGTGGTGGACACCGGAAGTAAGGGATGCCGTCAAGCTGAAGAAGGAGTACTATCGAGCCCTGTTGGCTCGTGGGACTCCTGAGGCAGCTGATGAGTACCGGCAGGCCAAGCGTGCCGCGGCTCGGGCGGTCACAGAGGCAAAAACTCGGGGTTGGGAGGAGTTTGGGGAGGCCATGGAGGAGGACTATCGGACGGCCTCAAAGAGATTCTGGCAAACCGTCCGACGCCTCAGGAGGGGGAAGCAGTGCTTCACCAACACTGTTTACAGTGCGGGTGGAGAGCTGCTGACCTCGACTGGGGATGTTGTCGGGCGGTGGAAGGAATACTTTGAGGATCTCCTCAATCCCACTGTCACGTCTTCCGAGGAGGAAGCAGAAACTGGGGACCCAGAGGCGGACTCGTTCATCACCCTGGCTGAAGTCACTGAGGTGGTTGGCAAGCTCCTCGGTGGCAAGGCTCCGGGGGGACGAGATCCGTCCTGAGTACCTCAAGTCTCTGGATGTTGTGGGGCTGTCTTGGCTGACACGTCTCTGCAACATCGCGTGGCGGTCGGGGACAGTACCTGTGGAATGGCAGACCGGGGTGGTGGTCCCTCTGTATAAGAAGGGAGACCGGAGGGTGTGTTCCAATTATAGGGGAATCACACTCCTCAGCCTTCCCGGTAAGGTCTATTCCAGGGTACTGGAGAGGAGAATCCGACCGATAGTCGAACCTCGGATTCAGGAGGAGCAGTGTGGTTTTCGTCCTGGTCGTGGAACACTGGACCAGCTCTATACTCTTCATCGGGTCCTCGAGGGTTCATGGGAGTATGCCCAAACAGTCCACATGTGTTTTGTGGATCTGGAGAAGGCATTCGACCGTGTCCCTCGTGGTGTCCTTTGGGGGGTGCTCTGGGAGTATGGGGTCTGGGGCTCTTTGCTAAGGGCTGTCCGGTCCCTGTATGACCGGAGCAGGAGCTGTGTTCGCATTGCCGGCAGTAAGTCAGACCTGTTCCCAGTGCATGTTGGACTCTGCCAGGGCTGCCCTTTGTCACCGGTTCTGTTCATTATATTTATGGACAGAATTTCTAGGCGCAGCCAGGGGCCGGAGGGGGCCTGGTTTGGGAACCACAGGATTTTATCTCTGCTGTTTGCAGACAATGTTGTCCTGATGGCTTCTTCGAGCCAGGACCTGCAGCAGGCACTGGAGCAGTTTGCAGCCGAGTGTGAAGCGGCTGGGATGAGAATCAGCTCCTCCAAATCCGAGGCCATGGTTCTCGACCGGAAAAAGGTGGATCGGTGCAGCGTCTGCAGTGATGTGGTCGCTGTATCAGTCCGTCGTGGTAAAGAAGGAGCTGAGCCGGAAGGCGAAGCTCTCGATTTACCGGTCAATCTACGTTCCTACCCTCACCTATGGTCATGAGCTCTGGGTAATGACCGAAAGGACAAGATCGCGGATACAAGCGGCTGAAATGGGCTTCCTCCGCAGAGTGGCCGGGCGCACCCTTAGGGATAGGGTGAGGAGCTCGGTCACACAGGAGGAGCTCGGAGTAGAGCCGCTGCTCCTACACGTTGAGAGGAACCAGCTGAGGTGGCTCGGGCATCTGCTCAGGATGCCTCCTGGACGCCTCCCTAGGGAGGTGTTCTGGGCATGTCCCACCGGGAGGAGGCCCCGGGGAAGACCCAGGACACGCTGGAGGGACTATGTCTCTCGGCTGGCCTGGGAACGCCTTGGGGTCCCACCGGAGGAGCTGGAGGACGTGTCCGGGGTGAGGGAAGTCTGGGAGTCCCTGCTTAGACTGCTGCCCCCGCGACCCGGCCCCGGATAAGCGGAAGAAAATGGATGGATGGATGTGGGTAAAGGGTCGAGCTGACAGGAGGAAGTTTTAGATTTTTGAATAAGAATGGAGATTTGATTGACAGAGGGCAAAGTGAATGAAGACAAAGGAGAGATAAAGGCAGGAGGAGATATAGTGAAAGGTAAAGTTATAGCAGAGGACGGGGTTAACTGTTGGTGGATAAGTTAGATTTTTGTGGTCAAGAATGAAGCCAGTGTATTGCAAAAGTCAGATGAATAAAGATGAGCTGGGAGAGAGTCAGGTGGTTTTGTGATATCACTGATGAGAGAAAAAAGAGCTTGGGAATTTCCTTCATTTGAACTGATTAAACCAGAGTAGTATGTGGATTTGGTTTTGGAAAAGCAGTCCTTATAGTGGAGAATGTGATTTGTGTACAAGTCTTTATGAATAGTGAGTCCAGTTTTATTGTAAAGTCTTTCAAGTTGGCGGCCTTTTGCTTTTAACTGTCTGAGAGTGGGGGTGTACCAGGGTGCAGAGTGAGTGAATGAGACAGATCTGGATTTCAGTGGAGCAAGTGTGTTGAGAATATTGTGCAGTTGGGAGTTATAGCAAGAGAGCAGTTGATCTGGAGTTGTAAGACTGTCTGTACAGGGAAGGTTACTGACTTGAGAAGATAGAATGTCCAGATTTATGTCTTTAATTTTCTGAAATGCTATGGTCCGTGAAGTGTTGTGTTTGGAAAGGGGCAGAATGATATTAAATGTTATGAGCATGTGATCAGAGAAGGGGATATGGTTGGCTTTACAGTCTATGGGTGATAGTCCTGAACAGCAGATTACATCTAGAATATGTCCTTTAGAGTGAGTGGGAAAATTAACAAACTGCGTTAATCCAAAACTGTCCAAACAAGATGTGAAATCTTGAGTGAGTGGATTATTGACAATGTACAAATGAATATTGAGGTCCCCTAGTAATATGATATTTGATGAAAGGGGGGAAACATGTGTTAAAAAAGCAGCAAAATCTGACATAAAATCCTTGTTTGGTTTTGGTGGTCGGTAAAGACTGGCAATGATAGTAGGAGTGGGTCCGGAGAGCTGGCATACGGTGGCCTCAAATGACTGACAGGCAGGCACAGTCACGGGCACTACTCTCAAGCTCTCACGGTACAATACCGCAAGACCCCCCCTTCGACCAGAAGCACGAAAATGTAATAATTTCAAATGTACTGTCGTGCATAAGAGTACCAAAAACTATGTCCTTGCTGGTAAAGTAATTTAAATTTGGAATTCTGGGGAAAGGGCAGCAATGTATGTTGCCCCGAAAGGCTTTAGAAAACATATATTGAAAAAATAAGTGCTTTGTTAATTGAATATTTACATCACTGAAAGTACAATTGTCATCCATCGAAAAAACACTCTCTAAGCAGTTCAACGATTGGGAGATAGAATTTGGATTTGAAATATAGCGAAACAGAGCATCATTAAATCATTTTCTAATTTTACAGCTGAGATGCTGAACCTATTTATCATAAGCTTAGGAAGAGTGGGATATCTACAAGGATATTGTGTTAAAAAAATATTGAGGGATGGCCTTGGTAATTTTAATAAAGTTTTTCTGTTTTTTGTTCATCAAAAGACATAAGATTAGCATTGTCATTTAATAAACGTATCAAGGACCAAATACCCTTTGAGAAGTTCACAAGCGCACATTCTGCTCTCTCAGCTTTTGAGACAGGTGGACTTGATGACATCACGGGAAATAAAGGCTTGTACAGAGCATGTGAGGTTTTAAGAGAGTAAGAAGCTCACTTTAGATACCATCTCTACACTTGTTTGGGCAGGAGGACAACGTCATCTCAGACCACATGAGTAAAGACCTCTTCCATTTTCAAAGATGCTCAGATACTGACCCACTCAAGTCAAATTTGAAGAGAGCACTAGAGAGCCATTTTGTTTGATACTGCCTTGATCATTGCGTTCAGCTCACAAATCTGCATAGATGCTCTACTGACTTTTTCAAAACAAAAAATGTGTGAAAGAGAAATCTTTTTTTTTTAAATTGTCTAAAAATTCCAATTTTGTTTAAAATTCACGATGGTCACACCTAAAGTCATATTCAAATTGTAATTGATACTCTTTAATTGCATGTGGGTTTAGTGGGTTTTGGCTAAATTTGATGTATTTGCAATGAAAACTGTGTGAAGAGATGTCCTAATTGCGAGGGTGTGCGCTTTTGTCCTGGGTTTGATCCAATATGGTTGAGTTTAAGAGGGCACTACTGAATGTCGCCTTTCATTATTTTTTCTTGGGGTCTTCGGTCACAATTAGAGCTCATTGAGTTCTAATTTCTGATACCAGTTGTGTTTACTACTTGATTTTTACCAAGTAGTAAACAACTAGACTAATTAAAACCAATTATCTGGTTTTAATTAGTCTCTTGTTGGGACGTTGTCCCAGGCTCAGACCTAATAATAATCTTCTTTTTTTTTTCTTTTTTTTTTTTTTTTTCTTTTTTTATGCTTAAACGGTAAAAGTTAGAATCATGGGACTTTGTCACATTGTTCCCCATTATGAAGAGCCTCTCTGTAAATTCTGTCAGAAGGCCACAACAAATAGATTAGCTTTTATGATTTTTTTTAATTTTTTTATAAAATTTGTAGGGGGAGCTATAGCCATCTTAAAAGAGCTGTAATTTACATATCACATCCAGCTCAGAAATTTGCACAGGCGCCTCATTGAGTCCATTCAAATCCGACAATGTTTATGAAAGATAGAATTTATTTATACATTTCGTAGAAATGCATAAATAACATTTATACATTTCTAAATGTATAAATTTAGAAATGTATAAAGTCATCCAGTCTCTATCTCCACAGGTGTTCCCCAGGGTTCTGTCCTCGGTCCCCTCTGCTTGATTTTTGTAATTTTCCCCGAAACTGTACAATTACAATAGGACTACAAAAGTTCTTGCATGTTAGTGCTTGGGTCCTAATTATTAACTGTTCTGTGGACATATGCACATTTGTGCATATGATATATTCATTTGTGTGTATCTGTGTGTATATTTGTATGTGGTTATTATGAAGGTTTGTTGTGTTTGTTTTTTTGCTTATTGGAGTGGCGAGGGACATTGTTCTTCCTTAGGGTTCTTATTGGCCCTGGCGAGGGGCATTGTTCTTCATTGATTTCTTCTTATTTTGTTCTCCCCAAACAATCACAGTTTTCACCCTCTGAACATCGACGAAAAGTAAAGTATAGGATCGACTGGCCTAGCAAAAAATTCAAGAAAATATGCATCATGACGATGCCCCACTCACATCGGCTCGACCGTGCCGCCTAGAAAATTAAAAATTTTTGAATGAATTGGGAGCCGACACGCACATTTCGGCGTAGCTCCATGAAATTCACACCAGTGATAGACCTCATAGAGACAAGCAAAAAAGCCAATCATAGTGCTGCCCTATGACGGACAGGAAGTCGGCCATATTGGATTGGATATTCGGCACTTTTTTCACCGCATGTTTTCAAAACGTATCTACTCATAGGTTTTTGGTCCAAATGAGCTCAGATTTCACATGCCACATCTAGACCCATGTGTTTTTAAACATCATCCACATTTTTGCAAAATTCCACACTGCTCACCCATACGCTGCCGTGGAAAATCACCTTCGTTTCCTGTTTTTATGATGTCTTCTCACGACCACAGACATTGGCCTACAGAGCCCAAATTCACATCACACATGCATGATCGGAGCATGAATGGAATACACTATAAAGTCTAATGAAAATGAACACTATACCCTTACCATAGACGTGAAATGTCCAAATTATCAGAATCAGACAAAATTTGGGAATAATTTGGCTGCATAAGAACAAGCAAAAAATTTTATTACGGATACGGGTCAATTTTCACGGTTGGCCACCAGGGACACAAAAACTCAAAAAAAAAAAAAAAAAAAATTTGAAAAAAAAAGAATTGCTCCAAATGAACTAGAAAAATGTGGGATTATAGGCGACTCTCTTGAATTCATTCAAGTCATAAAATATGGGTGTGGCCAGCCTGCAAAGAAAAAAGTAATTTTTTGAAGTTTTAAATGGCGCGTAACTCAGATATGCAGTGTCCTATTTCCTGGCATTAATATATGTTTTGTTCAAAATCTTGTTCATAATGTCATGATATACAATTTACATAGGTTAGACATTATATTGCTCCACAGCTCCCCCTTGAACTTTTGAATAGGACCAAAAAGATTACTTTGAAATTCGGCATGGATTTGGCAAACTGAACAAAAAAGCTAATGAGAATATATCTCTATTTGCAACCATGTTAACGTGGTAACATAATAAACGTCAGGGGTCTCAAACTCAGTTTACCTGGGGGCCACATTGGGTTTTCCACAAGAAAATATTTCCTTAAAAAAATGCACTGTTCGAAATACCGTTCGAATGGTGCATGGCATGCAGGCTTACGTAACTTCCGACGCAACAAGCGCTGTCCCATTTCATGCACCTGACGAATGCGGCCGAAAATGTGTCCTGCGTTTCCATGGAGATCGGCCGTAGCCGAAGCGTGCATTCGAGCACATTTCACTCACTGCTATATCCCGTCATGTACCGTGCCTACGCAAATGGAGTCCGCTACGCAATACACGTTCAAATGTAAGTACTGGTTTAGTCTACCTACAACAGTGTGATATGAAACTGTTACTACATGAAACTGTAAAATCTGAATAAATGCGGGGGCCATAAACTATCGGCCTGAGGGCTGCAATTGGGCCGCGAGTCTGAGACCCCTGCTCTAAACTAATCCAACTATGGCCTAAAATTCAAGGTTGTCGAAAGATTTTGTATTTTAATGTCTAAAAAAAAATATTTTTCAAAATGACTCAATAGCGCCACCTCAAAAATCAAAATACATTACGGCAATGAGAGTCCTTTTTTATCGTAGACAAATGCAATTTGGTACAAGCATAGAACCTGTCAAGACAAGTAAAAAAATATATTATAACCCCACCCTAAACCCTACAGGAAGTCGGCCATTGTGGGCGAAACCCAATTTTTCCAAAATTTTACCTCTCACATTTGAATTTTTTATGCCATGGATTTTCATCCAACAAATTTGGAAATTGGTCCAAATGAGCTAGACCCATGTGGGATTATAGGCGACTCTTCTGAATTTTGCTAAAATACACAATGTGGGTGTGGCCAACATGTAAACAATAATGGCATTTTTTTGAAGTATAAAATTGGGCTTAACTCAACTTAATTTGCAGCGTCCTATTTCCCTGCATTAATATACATTTTGGTCACAATGATGATCTGAATGTAATGATATACAATTTACATAGTTGAGGTAATCTACTCCACAGCACCCCCTTGATTTTTTGAATGGAACCCAAAAAAGTTACTTTGTCAAAAACATTTGAAATTTGGCATTGACATCACTATTCCTATACTGAACAAAAAAGCCAAAGAGAACATACCTCTATTTGCAAGTTTGTTTATTATTAGGCCCGAGCCTGGGACTCCGTCCCGGCGAGGGACTCATTAAAACCGCGTCCGGAGCGTGGAAAATGGCAAAAATCAAGTAGTAAACACGCCCCGACATGACAGTGAGTGGTGTCAAAAATTAGAACTCGACGAGCTCTAATTGTCACAAAAGACCCCGAGAAAAAATATCGAAAGACGACTCGGTAGCGCCACCTCAAACTTTGATTTTCATGGGGCCAATGGGAGCCCGACTCGGAAAAAAGTCAACGTAAAAATCTGAAACTCACATAAAAAAAATAGTACATGTCGGGACATGACAAAAATTATATTATGGCCCCGCACTAAAATGTACAGGAAGTCGGCCATATTGGATCAAACCCGGGAATGACAAAAGTGCACACCCTCGCATTCAGGACATTTTCTCGCACAGTTTTCATCACAAACACTTCAAATTTGGCCAAATCCCTCTAAACCCATATGTGATTAAAGATTATCAATTACATTTTGATTATGACTTCGGGTGTGGTCAGGGTGAATTTTCAACAAAATCGCAAATTTTGGAATATTTCAAAAAAATATTTCTCTTTCACACATTTTTTGTTGGGAAAACGCTAATACAGCCTTTATGCACATTTGTGAGCTGAACCCAATGATATGCAAATCAAGGCACTCTCTCACAAAATGGCTCTCTAGCGCCCTCTTCAAATTTCATTTTCAAAAATTCATAGAAGACAATCGATTTGTCGTGGACTTCAGAAAAAATTCACAGGGGCCTTATTTGTGATGGGGCACAATGTGAGAAAGTCACATGACTGTAGCTGTTATGGTTTAGGAGAAAAATAATGGGTGGAAAATGCGTTTCCATTATTATTTCTTCTTCTTATTATTATTTTGCTCGCGACTTTGAATTCACTTTTGACCCCCTGAACGTTAACGTATGTCAATTTTATTGGACCCAAAATTCAAGAAAATTAATTATTTTGATGTTCAAAAAAATTTATGTTTCAAAATGACTCAATAGCGCCACCTCAAAATTTGAAATACATTGTGGCAATGAGAGACCTTTTTCATCGTAGACAAATGAAATTTGGTACAACCATAGAACATGTCAAGATAAGTAAAAAATTATATTATGACCCCACCCTAAACCCTACAGGAAGTCGGCCAATGTGGGCGGAACCCCATTTTTAAAATTTTTTTACCTCTCACATTTGAATTTTTTACGCCTCGGATTTTCATTCAAGAAACATGTAAATTTGTCAAAATGAACTAGACCCATGTGGGATTATAAGCAACTCTTTTGGAATTTTCTAAGTTATAAAATGTGGGTGTGGCCAGCCTGCAAAGAAAAAAGACTTTTTTTTAAGGTTTTAAATGCGTGTAACTCACACAGTTAGTGTCCTATGTCCCGGCAGGAATATACTTTTTTATTCAAATTGTTGATCTGAACACATAGATATACAATTTACACAGGTCAGACAATAAATTGCTCCACAGCGCCCCCTTGAACTTTTGAATTGGACCAAAAAAATTACTTTGACATAAACATTTGAAATTTGGCATGGATATCCCTATTGCTATACTGAACAAAAAAGTCAATCAAACCATACCTCTATTTTCAAAGGTGTTGCCATGGCAATGTCTGACATTTCTCATTGAAATACATGGGTTTTGGATAACTGGGATGAAAAATTATTACTTTGTCATAGACCATGGAAATTTGGTACACATATTCCTCTCATCATACTGAACAAAAAAGTCAATGAGAACATACCTCTATTTTCAACTATGTTGCCGTGGTAACATAATAAATGTGTCATTGAAATGAATGGGGTTCAGTGTACTGGACTTTGTTGTAGACTAAATAGATGCTCTACACTCACCAAACTATGGCCTAAAATTCAAGATTGGCAATAAAAAATGTGTATTTTGATGTTCAAAAAAATTAATGTTTCAAAATGACTCAATAGCGCCACCTCAAAATTTGAGGTGAATTACGGCAATGAGAGACCTTTTTCATCATAGACAAATGAAATTTGGTACAACCATAAAACATGTCAAGACAAGTAAAAAATTATATTATGACCCCACCCTAAACCCTACAAGAAGTCGGCCATTGTGGGCAGAACTCCATTTTTCCAAAATTTTACCTCTCACATTTGAATTTTTCGTGCCTTGGATTTTCTTTCAAGAAACTTACAAATTGGTAAAAATGAACTAGACCCATGAGGGATTATAGGGACCTCTCTTGGATTTTCCTAAATCATAAGATGTGGGTGTGGCCAGCCTGCAAAGAAAAAAGATGCAATTCACATATTTCAAATATTACATTGCTCCACAGCGCCCCCTTGAAGTTTTAAATGGCACGTAAAAAAATTACTTTGTCACAAACATTTGAAATTTGGCATGGACATTGCTATTGCCATATTGAACAAAAAAGTCAATCAAACCATATCTCTATTTTCAAAGGTGTTGCCATGGCAACGTCTGACATTTCTCATTGAATTACATGGGTTTTGGTCAACAAGGATGAAAAATTATTACCTTGTCATAGACCATTGAAATTTGGTACACATATTCCTCTCATCATACTGAACAAAAAAGCCAATGAGAACATACCTCTATTTTCAACTATGTTACCGTGGTAACATAATAAATGTGTCATTGAAATGAATGGGGTTCAGAGTACTGGACTTTGTTGTAGACTAAGTAGATGCCCTACACTCACCAAACTATGGCCTAAAATTCAAGATTGGCAAAACAAGTTGTATTTTCATGTGGAAAAAAATTAACGTATCAAAATGACTCAATAGCGCCACCTCAAAATTTGAAATACATTACGGCAATGAGAGACCTTTTTCATTGTAGACAAATGAAATTTGGTACAACCATAGAACATGTCAAGACAAGTAAAAAATTATATTATGACCCCACCCTAAACCCTACAGGAAGTCGGCCATTGTGGGCAGAACCCCATTTTTCCAAAATTTTACCTCTCACATTTGGATTTTTTTTGCGCCTTGGATTTTCATTCAAGAAACTTGCAAATTGGTCAAAATGAACTAGACACATGTGGGATTATAGGGAACTGTCTTGGATTTTTCTACATCATAAAATGTGGGTGTGGCCACCAATCAAAGAAAAAAGCAATATTTTGACGTGTTAAAGTGAGCATAACTCACAGATGCAGTATCCTATTTCCCGGCATTAATATACATTTTGTTCAAAATCTTGATCTGAGTGAATAGATATGCAATTTACACATATCAAATATTACATTGCTCCACAGCGCCCCCTTGAAAATTTTAAATGGCATGTAAAAAAATTACTTTGTCACAAACATTTGAAATTTGGCATGAACATCCCTATTCCTATACTGAACAAAAAAGTCAATAACACCATACCTCTATTTTGAAAGGTGTTGCCATGGCAACGTCTGACATTTCTCATTGAAATACATGGGCTGTGGTTAACTGGGATGAAAAATAATTACTTTGTCATAGACCATTGAAATTTGGTACACATATTCCGCTCATCATACTGAACAAAAAAGCCAATGAAGACATACCTCTATTTCCAACCGTTCAGGCGTGACAATGTCATAAATGGTCTCATTGGAATGAATGGAGTAGTATTACTCAGTCGCTGATTTTGGGGGGAGGGGCGATGTAAGCGGGAACGAAAGGCAGGATCTTCACTGTGGCATGTACCCCGCGGTCGCAAGGGGTGGCGAGGGCCTTTATCACTGCTTGCAGTTTTAATTATTATTATTATTATTATTTTATTTTTTTTTTTTCTTGCAAAATAAATAGTTTATTTGACAGTCTATTCACTTTTTGTTCAATTGATTTTCCTTGGATAAATATTTTTGGTCTACCTCCATGCTTGTCTAGGAGTCTCTCGTCTTCACCTGCACAGGTTTACCCTGCATCTGTCAGGAGTGAACAAACATGTTCAGGGACTCTCTGATATGTCTGAACCTCCAACTATTTCAGCTTCTTCACTTCACTCCTCCTATTCCTCAGGGTGACCTGTCAATCACATTTCTGCTACTCAGCCTCCTTTCATTAACATTGGTTTATTTGAATCAGGAAAGAGTGAATTCTCTCATTAACAAGCCATTTCTCAATTAATAGTCTTGGGCTATAAAACATCTGTGAAGGTTTGCTGTCATGAAAAATAACTGTATGAGTTCCTGAAGATGAGTTACTCCAAATGAAAATATTTTGTATATAATTAATTACATTTATTTACAATAATACATGATAAACACATATAAATACATTTGTGTTTGTTTTTTTATTTGCTGTTTCTGTTTGTTACCTAGGTCTGTAGTTCAATAGAACTGCAGTTTCCTAACAAAAGGATTTTGTGGACTGGTGTCAGCAGAACCACCTCATCATCAATGCAGAGAAGACCAAGGAGATGGTGGTGGACTTCCGCAGACGCCACTCTACTGCCCCCTCAGTGAACATCCAGGGAAGGGACATTGAGAGAGTGGACTCATACAAGTACCTGGGTCTTCATCTGAACAACAAACTGGACTGGACTCACAACACAGATGCACTGTACAGGAAGGGCCAGAGCAGGCTCTATCTCCTGAGGAGACTCAGGTTTTTGGAGTGAGAGGGCCACTCCTGAAGACCTTCTATGACTCTGTGGTGGCATCAGCCATCCTGTACGGTGTGGTCTGCTGGAACAGCAGCATCACAGAGAGGGAGAGGAAGAAGCTGGACAAGGTCATCAAGAAGTCCAGCTCCATCCTGGGCTGTCCTCTGGACTCAGTGCAGAAGGTGGGGGACAGGAGGGTCCTGGCTAAGGTCATTTCTATGCTGGGCTATGAGTCTCACCCCCTGCAGGACGCTCTGTCTGCCCTGGAGAGCAGCTTCAGTGACTGATTCACTCTCGCTGTGTGAAGGAGAGGTTTCGCAGGTCTTTCCTTCCTGCTGCTGTCAGACTGTACAATGAACACTGTTAACACTGAACATGTGCCATTCAACCATACCCATGTGGGCTTTACGGAGATGTTATATTAGAGTCTATTTTTAGTTTATTTTTAAGTCTATTTTTTTTTTTATTATTATTTTAAGCTATTTATCTATTATCTTGTTTTATTGCATGTACCATTTTCCTTCTGTTCTTTAACTGTGCAGTGCAATACTGGAATTTCCCCACTGTGGGACTAATAAAGGCATATCTTATCTTATCTTAAAAATGGTCACTTTAACTCAAACCATTTTTCTTTAGCTAAGATCTTTTCCTCGCTATCTTCAAAGTATGTAGTTAGTTTTTTTTAATAGCTTATATTCTAAAGTATACTTTGTTTCTGGCACACAAATGTGTCTGTGCTCTAAAATAAGGATTGACTGAAGCTAGACAACATCCATTACTGTGGAACCATGGACTGCACAATCTCTGTGGAACACAAATAGCGCCATCTATTGTCTGATATTATACCATGCATTATTATTTACTAGTTTAGAATTACCAAGTCCAAGTTAGTTTTCCGTTTTTATAAGCCTACTCAGTGGCGTTTCTTTAGTTGTGAACACTATCATATCCTAACCATATCCATCAATAAAATGAAAATTTTATGTGCCGAATCTGCTGTAGTAAGCGGTCTGAGCACATTGAAAAAGCAAGATGGCGGCTCCCTCAAAGCAGTAAGTGGCTACCTACTGGCGTGTTTTCACAAGGATAAGCTCATAAATCGATGCATTACTTATATATGTATGTGTATATATGGTGGTGCATGATGTGTAAAAGTTCTGATAGTTTAGTCAGCCACCAAAGTTCAATTCTTACGTAAAAACTACGCTGTAACGTTAGTTTGCATGTTAGCGATGTGCTGTCGCAACAAAACATCCACTTTTTTCGTTTTAATGTATTGATTCACAAGTCTCTGGGAAAGTGTGTAGTTTCCCTTAAATGTCCTGGAATAATGTGAAATCTTACGGATTTATGTCAAATGTCTATAAAAATAATAGCATACCCAATTAATTCATTCTTCGTTACCATTTTCGACAATGACGAAACGCAATAAAAACAGAGAAAACGAATCCAAAATAATATAAGGAATGTAATTGTGTCTCAGGTATGGGCTTATCCTGCCTCAAAAGAAAGGACTGACGAAAACAGCAACACTTCCCAGACCTTCAGTGTTTGGAGATGACTCTGATGATGAGGTAGGTGTCATGGGTAAAAAGCTAACTTCAGGGGTTTGAAAATGTTTTATTTACTCTTGTGTTGGTTATTTTCAGACATCAGTTGGTGAAACATTACAGAAAGAAGCAGTCAAGAAGAAAATTATGAAGCAGGTTGTTGAACTATGTGTATATTTAATTGAAATAGATTTGATTTAATGCTGTCTTTCTGGTTCTGAAGACGCGGTTGGAGATGCAGAAGGCCCTAGATCAGGACAGTACAGTATATGATTACGATGCAGTGTATGATGACCTTCAAAAACAAAGACAAGAAAATAACAAGAAAATACTCGGAGGAACAGATAAAAGAGTAAGACATTTTTGTTACAGCTTTTTCCACTATCACATCAACATGCTTTTCTCACACTATTGTTCCTTTAGCCCAGTAACCTAAAATCCTACACACTTGACACTTCATCTGACTTTTGACATTTAACATATTGTCTGTTTTTCTTTTGCCTCTGTTGCAGCCAAAATATATCCACCAGTTGATGAAAGCAGTGGAAGAACGAAAAAAAGAACAAGAACGGAGAGAAGAGAGGAAGATCCAGAAGGAACGTGAGGCAGAGGGGGAGCAGTTTGCTGATAAAGAAGCATATGTCACCTCAGCATACAAACAGAAACTTCAGGAGAGGAAAGAGGAGGAGGAGAGAGAGAAAAGAGAGGCAGCTCTAGAAGGTAGGAGTAAACTTAATTACTAATGTTTATTTTGTGTGTCAGTGTAATTGGTAGGGACATCAACCTTTAATTCCAATGTCGTGTATTGTATCACATGCGTTGTCTGTTTATTATTAAAGTTTGGAGTTTTCACCCAGTTATAGAAATACAAAATTTTGTATATTTGTAAAATATAAAAATATTGTAATTTCGCTAGTAGTTTTTAATTTTGTGAAAATGCTATTATGACACCTATCTCTCTCGTAATTCCCATGGTTATACAGCAGCATTAGATGTTAAGAAGCAGCAGGACCTCAGTGGTTTCTACAGACACCTTTTAAATCAAACTGTCGGAGAGGAGACTGTCTCGGATCATTCAACAGAAAAGTAAGCCTACATTTTTGTAACTTATCTAATCTTTACTCATTTTTATTACAGGAAAAACATAAAACTCACAATCTATACTCCCAGGGATCTGCTGGAAGTAAGCTTTATATAATGTCTTATTTTTGTTTACAGAAATGGAAGTTCTAAAACTGCAAAAGACACAAAATGGACATTGCCTGTCCGATCGCCTTCGCCCAAAGATAAAAACGATAGTGACAGCGAAGAGATTCAAGAGCAGAAATTTGGGTTTAACAAGCCACATTCAAAACGCCAGTACAGACAAAGGTCTCCTTCATCAGGCAGCGGAGACGACTGGAACCAAGACAAGGACGTCAGGCGAAAGAAGAGTTACCGAGATCAAGATAAAGGCAGAGAGAGGGATAGGCATCGGGAGAAGGAGAGGCAAGAGAGGCACAGAGACAGGGAACGAGACAGGCATGGAGGACGCGGTGATGAATTCGATAGACGAAAAGACAGAGAGAGGAGAAGAGAGAAGGACAGAGAGAGAGATTGGGAGCGAGAAAAAGAAAGTGAAAGGGATAAAGAAAGAGACAGAGGGCGAGAGAGAGAGCGTGATAGGGAGAGAGATAGGGAGAAAGAGAGAGACAGGGGGCGAGAGAGGGAAGATAAGCACACCAAAAGAGAAATAAGTCCAAAAACTCGAGAACACCATAAGAACGAAGAGAACGAAAAGAAATGGCATTTGGACAACAAGCAAAGAGACAAAGATCAGGACAATAAAAAGGACAAGAATGACTCAGAAAATGAAACGTCTGCTAAAACTGAACCAAAAAAGAGACGAGACATAGAACCAAAAATTCCCCAAAAGAGTCAACAAACAAAACCAAAAAGCCCATTAAGGAGTCAAGAAACAATGGAAAAGCGTAAAGAACGGGATGAAAGAAAAGAGGGTGATGAAGTGGAAAAGGAAAGTAAGTTTGCTAAACGCAGCACAGATCAGAGTGTGGGGTCAGCAAGAGAGCGGTATCTGGCGAGACAAATGGCACGGGCCAGTTGTAAGAGCTACATCGAAAATGAGGAAGACTAAAACAACCTTGTTTAACATCATACATGAGTAAACTGACCTTACATTACAAAATGACCCCTGACAGATTATCAGGGTATCTGGAAGTGGGATATTGTATTAGACAATAAGTAAATAGTTGGCTTTGAAGTAGAATGAGTGTTCTTAGGTCCACAGTGCTCCATATTTATCAAAAATGGTCCAAGGAGAAAAAAAATAATGAACTGATGACTGTAAAGACTAGTACAACTATACTGTAGTGCAAGTTAGGCGATTATATTTTCCAATACAGAACTGGGCTATGGACTGTAAAATGAAAACCTAAAATTACAGAAAAATAAAATTTCAAGTTTCGAACTTCTCCAAGAATCCGTTGGGGAAAAAATCTGTTTGGATGCAGTTGATTTGCAGTTAAATTTTGTAAATATGTATAAAATGTATTTTATGTATTAAAAAAAACATGTGGCAAATAAATCAAAACATAATATGGTATGTATTTTGTTACATTCCCAGAAATAAACAATTGGCAGCATCATCATCATTTAAACTATTTTTAAAGCATTCTTTTAAAGTTTGGTTGAAGTCAAACACACATCACAAATAGGGCATGAAGTTGGTCATGTGATGTATAATAACTATAAGATAATTTATGCAGAGTTTAGAGATTCTGAGCCTCACTAAACTTGGATTATTTTATACATTATAAGTTAGACATAAGGCTACCGTATAACCCATTTCTTTTTGTGTGGAGTTGCAACTGAAAAAGATTGAGAACACTGGTTGAGTTCCATAATCGGACAGTTATCATTTAGAGTACTGTAGAAACAATGACCAGTGTGAGGCAAAAAGTTTGTTTTTGTCAGATATGATTTTTGTTATGTGTTTTACCTTTCCCATGATTCAAAGATGGTGGTTTAAAAAGTGTTTTATTGATGTACGACAATTCATCTCACAACAATCCCAGAAGAATCAAAAACAGGTCTCGGCTATTTATGGAAGACAATACATTTTCAAATCTTCCCGGTGCCCTGGTGATTGATCATATTCAGAAAAATACAGCACTGTCAAACCACAAAAAAAACAAAACAAAAAAACCCCAAAACAAATGTAAGTGCATGAATGAGTGAGTTCTCAACACAGACTTTTCAAGTGCTTACTTCATCGATGGTCATTATGAGAGAGCCCTCTGAGGCACAGCTGGTGAAGAAACCTGAAACAAGACACTTTATCGCTATTCAGCAGTTTCTGAGTTAAGAATCTGGATTTTAGACTAATTGGGAATTTGGAACATCATACAATCTCCTGAACAAAGATCTCAATATGAATGTTAACTCAAATTTGTAACAAACTTATGATCGATGTGTATCATTAGTCAAAAAGCTGCAAATCTATTGAGGATCCACCAATGCTGAAACGAAATATCGCCATATGTCTCCATCCATCGCTGAAGTGCACACCTTGTTCACATAATCATTGACAAGTTATGACTTTTGTGGTAATAAATGTAACAAGCAGTTTTGATATGGTCACCTGCCGCTTGAGTCGCTTTGTCAACTTCAGCCTTGCTCAGAACTCCATTGTGATTAGTGTCAGCATCCAAAAAGATTTGCTGTCAAAAGTATTTCATCAGTGAATTTATTAAAGCTTATTTTTCAACAACAACCTCCCCCACTTGACTTTTATTTATTAGTGTATTGTCCAGAATTACCTTGCATTTTGTCAACTTTTCCCATTTTGAGAATTCTTCAAAGTTCATCATCCTCATTCTATGGTCAGTCTTTTCAAGAAATTGGGTTAAACTATAAAATGATAAATAAAACAGCAGACTATAAAGAGTATAAACGTAGTGTTGGATACACTCATAAGAATTACGACGTTCATGCAGGTGTCACGGCTGAAGCTTTCCCACATTCCTTAAAAAAGTTATTTTAAGTAGTCTTTTTTTTTTTCCATGTCTCTCTCTCATATTATAAACTTGCCTTTGGAAAAGTGGTCATTCAGGGGCCTCTGGAGTTTTCTGGCATTGAGCTCTCCTCTCTGTCCACAGCAAAACAAATACAACATTCTCAGAACTGTTACAGCCCAAAAGGATTTTATAATAAAAAGTGGACAAACCCAGTCAGCGTATTGGTAAAATATTTCACTCCCATCAGTGATTTTATCCACAATGGAAATCTGAGGAAATAATTAGATTTTTATTTTTCACACCACCTTTAATCTGTTCACAGCTATTCAGTCAAATTCTAGTCATCAGACGCCTCAGGAGGGGGAAGCAGTGCTTCACCAACACTGTTTACAGTGCGGGCGGAGAGCTGCTGACCTCGACTGGGGATGTTGTCGGGTGGTGGAAGGAATACTTTGAGGATCTCGCAATCCCCCCCGTCATGTTTTCTGAGGAGGAAGCAGAGACTGGGGACCCGGAGGCGGACTCGTCCATCACCCTGGCTGAAGTCACTGAGGTGGTTAGCAAGCTCCTCGGTGGACGAGATCTGTCCCGAGTACCTCAAGTCTCTGGATGTTGTGGGACTGTCTTGGCTGACACGTCTCTGCAACATCGTGTGGTGGTCGGGGACAGTACCTGTGGATTGGCAGACCGGGGTGGTGGTCCCTCTGTATAAGAAGGGGGACCGGAGGGTGTGTTCCAATTACAGGGGAATCACACTCCTCAGCCTTCCTGGTAAGGTCTATTCCAGGATACTGGAGAGGAGAATCCGACCGATAGTCGAACCTCGGATTCAGGAGCAGTGTGGTTTTCGTCCCGGTCGTGGAACACGGTACCAGCTCTATACTCTCCATCTGGTCCTTGAGGGTTCATGGGAGTTTGCCCAACCAGTCCACATGTGTTTTGTGGATCTGGAGAAGACCGTGTCCCTTGTGGTGTCCTTTAGGGGGTGCTCTGGGAGTATGGGGTCTGGGGCCCTTTGCTAAGGGGCTGTCCGGTCCCTGTATGACCGGAGCAGGAGCTGTGTTCGCATTGCCGGCAGTAAGTCAGACCTGCTCCCGGTGCATTTTGGACTCCGCCAGGGCTGCCCTTTGTCACCGGTTCTGTTCATTATATTTATGGACAGAATTTCTAGGCACAGCCAGGGGCTGGAGGGGGTCTGGTTCGGGAACCACAGGATTTCATCTCTGCTGTTTGCAGACGATGTTGTCCTGATGGCTTCTTTGAGCCAGGACCTGCAGCAGGCACTGGGGCGGTTTGCAGCCGAGTGTGAAGCGGCTGGGATGAGAATCGGCTCCTCCGAATCCGAGGCCATGTTTCTCGACCAGAAAAAGGTGGCTTGCCCTCTCCGGGTGAGTGATGTGTCTGCCTCAAGTGGAGGAGTTCAAGTATCTCGGGGTCTTGTTCACAAGTGAGGGATGAATGGACCATGAAATTAACGGGCGGATTGGAGCAGCGTCTGCGGTGATGCGGTCAAAGTATTGCACTGTTGTGAAGGAGCCGAGTTGAAAGGCAAAGCTCTAGATTTACCAGTCAATCTACATTCCTACCCTCATCTATGGTAATAAGCATTGGGTAATGACTGAAAGGACAAGATCACAGATACAAGCAGTCGAAATGGGCTTCCTCCGCAGGGTGAGGATCTCAGTCACATAGGAGGAGTAGAGCTGCTGCTCCTCCAAGTTGAGGATTCAGCTGAGGTGGCTCGGGCATCTGTTCAGGATGCCTAGGGTCTTCCGGGCATGTCCCACCGGGAGGCCCCAGGAAATGCTGGAGGGACCATGTCTCTCAGCTGGCCTGGGAAAGCCTTTGGGTCCCACCAGAGGAGCTGGAGGAAGGGTGAGGGAAGTCTGTGAGTCCCTGCTTAGATTATTGCCCCTGCAGCCCCAGATAAGCGAAAGAAAATGGATGGATGGGAGGGGTTTAATGTGCACTTAACCATTGCTCCTTTTATTCCATAGCAAATCTTTGAAATAAATTTTGCATTAAAAACTCAGACAAAAGCACAGATCACATTAAAGTTTTATTTAGTGTTATATTCACTCCAATTCTTACCTCATTTTACCAGCTGCACATTTCTCATGAAAACCTAGAGAACAGAAATCAAATTGACAAATCATTTCATTAAAACAAGATTGTGTGATAGCCAATGTTTCAGAAAACCGAGTATCACCACTGAACTATCAGCTTTCTCAGTTTAGGTCTCCTCAACATTTACAGATTTTACAGAGAAGTTACAATAGTCTATACCTGAAGCAAAGTAGTACTGTGAGCCAAATCCACACACATTGGACCTGTGGAACAGACTGCAGTTTAAAAGCATGAGAATAGATTTCTAAGTGTAAAGTTTAGATGAGAAAGGCTCAGAACAGCGGATTAGAAACCTCGTCAGTTATCGCATCAGACAGCACTTCCTATTCCTGAGTTTCATCATTGACAGACACTAAAACTGCTACATTTAATGGTCAAATATAATTTAGCAAAGCATTCAAGTGGTACAAAATGCAAGTTGGTATGCAATGTCGGGACAAAAGGCCAGAAGATTATAGATTTTAAAACAATTCTCAATCAGTAGTTGGCAATTCAAAATTATGGCCAATGGTGCACATCTTACCAGCTTATGGAACAGGCAAGTGTCACCTGTGCAACTTCAGCCTCAAGATCTGCAAAGAGAAAGGGGTTTCAGATTTATAGTGAAAAGCATTTATCAAGTGCATGTTGCAGTGTCTGGAGTTCAGGAAACCAAAAGTCAACACTGAACCATCTGACGGTAATTCCAGCTTTTTCAGTTTAGGTTTCATCACAACATTTACAGATTTTACAAAGAAGTTACAATAGTCTATACCTGAAGCAAAGTAGTACTCGGACCCAAATCCACACACATTGGACCTGTAGGACAGACTGCAGTTTAGAGGCATGAGAATAGATTTCCAAGTGTCAAGTTTAGATGAGAAAGGCTCAGAACAGCGGATTAGAAACCTCGTCAGTTATCGCATCAGACGGCACTTCCTATTCCTGAGTTTCATCATTGACAGACACTAAAACTGCTACATTTAATGGTCAAATATAATTTAGCAAAGCATTCAAGTGGTACAAAATGCAAGTTGGTATGCAATGTCGGGACAAAAGGCCAGAAAATTACACTGGGTTACAAAAAAAAAAAAAAAAAAAAAAAAAAAACATTTTTGAAAGTTCTGTTTTTTCAACTGAATTAGGACCATTTAGCACCGCTGAATCCAAAAATGATATCCATTTTTCTCAGTCAGGTCAGGTTTTTATGCTAATTTGATTTTGAAAAATCCAATCTTCTGACTAAATTGATTACAATTTTGTGGCATTATCAGTGGATTTTCTTTAATATTTCTCATCCAAAAAATGTTTTAGGAGATTAAAAAAAATAGTTTAACAGAATGTATTAATTAAATGTTACATTATGTTAATTGATAAAGGTAAGTACATGTAAATTGGAACGTTACGTTATCATTTTGCAAAATTCAGGACATGAACTTCTGTTTTTATGAACCCCTTGAATGCTCAGCAGCAGGGATGTCTCTTCAGAGTCCAACAGTAATCAGCCATCATGACTGCATCCCAGCGTCCCCGATACCTGGTCTCCATCTCTTTTATGTCCTGATGGAATCTCTCCACCTGCTCATCACTCAGTGATCCCAGATTCTCAGGAAACCTGAACATTTAGCTCCTTTTGGGAAAAAGGATGTGGAGCATCATCATTAAAACCACACTGGAGGAAATCTTTGTCACTGATGTCAGGAACTTCTACAAAAACAGGTACTGGAATTTCATCACAGTGAGCTACAGGACGACATGCTGATGCACGGTCAGGATACTTGAGGCTGCTTCGGTTCTTTCTGTTGATCCCAGTCACATCAATAGCCCAGAAGTAGCTATTGATGTCGGCTCCCTCCAAACTTCAGACAACTCTTCTTGCCTTTAGTCCACTGACGCAGATACTCGGTGCATGACTTGCATGCCATGTGTAGCGCCCAAGCTTCATCTTGGTCACCAAGTTTAATACCAAAATAAGCATGGTAAGCACGCTTTATTAAACTTGTGACTTGATTCCTGTTAGGAACATTGGTGTATTCACCGCAGATATAGCAGAATATGTCAGGCTTATTTTTGCAAGATCTTCTAGTCAAAGCCATTTCATTCACTTGTAATATAAAAAAAACAAAACAATTAGTCATAAGTTGGCACATGCAAAATCTTCAGAATTTGTTTAGAGCGAGAAATATAACAGAATCATATGATGTGAAAATACTCATACATGCAAACAAAATATGTAGCTTAGTTCAGAACGTTGACCTGATTGAGAAAAACCAATGTGATTTTTGGATTCAGCACATCAAAATTATCCTAAATCAGCTAAAAAAAATCTTAGACAATAAATTTTGTGTTGACCAGTGTTATAGATTTTAAAACAATTCTCATAATCAGTAGTTGGCAATTCAAAATTATGGCCAATGGTGCACATCTTACCAGCTGATTGAACAGGCAAGTGTCACCTGTGCAACCTCAAGATCTGCAAAGAGAAAGGGGTTTCAGATTTACAGTGAAAAGCATTTATCAAGTTCATGTTGCAGTGTCTGGAGTTCAGGAAACCAAAAGTCAACACTGAACCATCTGACGGTAATTCCAGCTTTTTCAGTTTAGGTCTCATCACAACATTTACAGATTTTACAGAGAAGTTACAAGAGTCTATACCTGAAGCAAAGTAGTACTCGGACCCAAATCCACACACATTGGACCTGTAAGACAGACTGCAGTTTAGAGGCATGAGAATAGATTTCCAAGTGTCAAGTTTAGATGAGAAAGGCTCAGAACAGCGGATTAGAAACCTCGTCAGTTATCGCATCAGACGGCACTTCCTATTCCTGAGTTTCATCATTGACAGACACAAACTGCTACATTTAATGGTCAAATATAATTTAGCAAAGGATTCAAGTGGTACAAAATGCAAGTTGGTATGCAATGTCAGGACAAAACGCCAGAAGATTATAGATTTTAAAACAATTCTCAATCAGTAGTTGGCAATTCAAAATTATGGCCAATGGTGCACATCTTACCAGCTGATTGAACAGGCAAGTGTCACCTGTGCAACCTCAAGATCTGCAAAGAGAAAGGGGTTTCAGATTTACAGTGAAAAGCATTTATCAAGTACATGTTGCAGTGTCTGGAGTTCAGGAAACCGAAAGTCAGCACTGAACCATCTGACGGTAATTCCAGCTTTTTCAGTTTAGGTCTCATCACAACATTTACAGATTTTACAGAGAAGTTACAAGAGTCTATACCTGAAGCAAAGTAGTACTCGGACCCAAATCCACACACATTGGACCTGTAAGACAGACTGCAGTTTAGAGGCATGAGAATAGATTTCCAAGTGTCAAGTTTAGATGAGAAAGGCTCAGAACAGCGGATTAGAAACCTCGTCAGTTATCGCATCAGACGGCACTTCCTATTCCTGAGTTTCATCATTGACAGACACAAACTGCTACATTTAATGGTCAAATATAATTTAGCAAAGCATTCAAGTGGTACAAAATGCAAGTTGGTATGCAATGTCAGGACAAAAGGCCAGAAGATTATAGATTTTAAAACAATTCTCAATCAGTAGTTGGCAATTCAAAATTATGGCCAATGGTGCACATCTTACCAGCTGATTGAACAGGCAAGTGTCACCTGTGCAACCTCAAGATCTGCAAAGAGAAAGGGGTTTCAGATTTACAGTGAAAAGCATTTATCAAGTACATGTTGCAGTGTCTGGAGTTCAGGAAACCGAAAGTCAGCACTGAACCATCTGACGGTAATTCCAGCTTTTTCAGTTTAGATCTCATCACAACATGCATGTTATGTTAACATACAGAAATACGACAGTGTATACCTGAATTAAAGTATTTGTAGTTGGCTTGGCTTTTACCATCATTCAGCTTCAAGAAGACCTGCAAAGATATATTTTCTTTCAGATAAACAGTACAATCCATTTGACAAAATATGTTTTACGGAGTTCAGAAAAACAAAAATCACCACTGAACCATCTAATGGTAATTCCATTTTATTCAGATTGGATTTCATCATTACTGCAAAACCCTACCACCCTAAACCCACGAACAGATTTCAAACCTTACCCCTTTTAACTTCACAATCTTTGGTCATCACTGTTATACCTGCGGAAAGCAGAAGCATACGTTGAGCAACTTAATCATTTATTCTGCCAACTTTGAGTTATCTTGAGCAGCTCAGAGCAGTGAGGAAAAACATCGTCACTTATCGCATAAGACGGCACTTCCTATTCACGGTTTTTATCATAGGCACTCATACTGACTGAAAACTGGTGTTAGGTATTGACCAGAAATAAGGTCTTGGGTAAATTTGAGCTTAGATTTATCCATGATTGTTAAAGTGAGAAAAAAAGAGAATTCTGTAGTTAGTAAAATAAAGAAAATACTTGATTAGCAGGAATTTATGTGTTGAATCCAATGTAAATAATGTAAACGCAAAGTTTTACAGCACTTACGCTACCACTCGTTCAACCAAAGGAGTCGGAAAGCGAAAAGAAAAACAACGTGGTCGGTGTAGTTTTTATACTGAAGTCGCGGACTGATGGCGTCACCATTCGGCGCCAGCAAGAAAATTTTATATATATATATATATATATATATATATATATATATATATATATATATATATATATATATATATATATATATATATATATATATATATATATATATATATATATATATAAGATCGATATTTGTTTGTAATATCATATGAATCTGAACGTTGTATATTTTAATTAAAAAAGCAAGATAAAGGCAAGAAAACAGAATATATTAAAATAACATCAAACAAGCTAACAGCAGAATAATTGCTTTACAAAAGTCGGAAATTGAACAACACGTTCGTACGTTCATTTTGATTTGTAATTAGTTGTAGGGATTAAAAGCGTCCAGCAGATAGCGCTGTTTAACTTCTACAAGAGGAATGTCAGAGGTGTGTCGTCTGGGCCATGGCTGGATCAGTGGTTTGAGCTCTGCTGGTCTCACAACTTTCTGGTTAAGGTTTATGCGCGGAGCCACAGAGATGACATCTGCAAAGCGCAACAATCTCTAGTTTTACCAACATTTACAAGGTAAACATAATTGTGAGTTGTCCTCTTGTTTTATTTATTCTCACATAATTTAATTTGACCTAGTTAGAATAATCAGTGTTATTAAGTGGTGCTTAACTGTTACTAATTTTGCGCTCACTCAGACTCTTTCTCGACATTAATGTCCATTATTGCAGTGGATATCAGCAAAGCAAAATATTAGTATTGTAAATTGTAACTTCTTTTGATCTTACCTATATTTGTGTTAATAGCCTGCTAACCAGACTACTACATACTATAGGGCATAGTTAATATTTTGCATAAATGTTTGTCATCATACAATCGCTACTCTTTATTTGCATTATTTATTTATTTCAATATAACAGCTGTGAAGTACACATTTTAAACACTCTTAAGTCCAAAGAATACTATTTTTGTTTTTCTCCTGCAGTCTATGTGTCCTAATTAGGAACTGTGTGCACCATCACCATGTTACCTCCAGTGAAGAAGAACCGTGTCATCACACAGCTCCCAAAGGTACAAGTATTATAATAATAATAATAATAGTAATTATTTATTGATTTATTTGAATTTTCTATGGTGAAACTTTCCCTCCCTCTCAGTGTTTCAGTCGTTCTGCGGCACTGCACACCAAAGACAGTTTCCATCCTCAGGTCAGAGCTGTGTGTCAGGTGCAGAAACCTGGCTCTATCAGGTGAGCATTGACTGAGTATTGACTGATCGATTGATTCATGGTGTGTTATTGTTATAAAGTCATAATCAGGCTCAGGAATCATAATAGTGTTTTTGCTAGCTCATCCATTGTACTGGTATATGTTGAGTTTAATTCCTACAAAAACACTTTACTTTTACAGTTTTAACATTGCCAAGGTCATAGTTGTGGGAGATGTAGCAGTCGGTAAAACATGCTTGATCAGCAGGTAAGAGGACATTCGTCTCAATTAACTCACCTGATTATGAAGATATATGTCTGCCCATGCTATTCTATTTTCAGTCGACTAATGGTCTTAAAATGGTCTCAACCTGACAGAAGTGAAAGTACAAATATTTACTACAGATGGGAAGAGAGTTATCAAAAACTGTACCCAAGCAATTGATTATAATCTCAAAAAATGAAAAAAAAAAAAAAAAAGAAAAGTCAGTCAACTAGACCCAAACTTTATAATAAATATGTTTTGTGTCTTCTAAGGAGGCTTCTTCAGTTCACTCCTCTTCAAAATGTTCTGCAAAGTTTGCAATAATATTGATACTGGTAGCATTGTTATATCAATATGTTTTTCTGTTTGCTTTGAGGTTTTGTAAAGGTGAGTTTGATAAAAACTACAAAGCGACCATTGGAGTGGATTTTGAGATGGAGAGATTTGAGGTGCTGGGAGTCCCCTTCAGTTTACAGCTGTGAGTAGCTGGATTGATTGGATTTTAATTTTAATCTGTTCTAAATGTGATTACAGACTCATAAATATAACCTTTTATCTCTTCTCTGGGTTTCTCTCATGCATTAGATCATTGCTGCATTAGTCATGCAGCAATGATCACATGCTGTTCTAAAATGTAGCTGGATAGCTGCTGTCTTCAAAATTAGCTTATTAAACTTCTGAAATATTCAGCTGAATTTTTATTAGACTTTTATTTTCTATACATTGTTTTTCAATCTTCCCATCTGTTAGATGTTAACTGTGGTTCCAGTATCTTTTTTATATTGTCATGTTGCATATTCAATCAGAGCTGGCATGGTTTAGTCATTGTTTTATGGCTTTTGACCAAACGTCTATAGTATGTTTTCGGTTGATGGAGGAAACTAGAGTACTTAAAGGAAATCCACCAGACATATGAAGAACATGCAAACTCCACATACGTATAACTGAATAAATACAGCCCAATACTGAGTTTTATTCTTACAATGGACTTTGATTTTAATGTGGCTGCAGATGGGACACAGCCGGGCAAGAGAGATTCAAGTGCATTGCTTCAACGTATTACAGAGGAGCGCAAGGTGAAACGCTTTCTATTAAATGTATTACAAATAAAATAGATGTAGCTTAACTAATGTGTGCTTTCACAGCCATTATAGTGGTTTTTGACTTGAGCAGCACTACCTCTTTAGCACATGCCAGGTAAGAAGGATAACTTCATTACATTATGGCAGGTACATTAAAAAGATATTAGGTTAAGATTAAAACTGAGTTTGTGAGCAGGCAGTGGCTGGAGGACTCCATGAGGGAAAATGACCCGTCTAGTGTTTTACTGTTCCTTGTTGGCACCAAGAAGGACCTCAGCGTAAGAGATACTTTACTGTACTATTTACAATTCAATTTATATTTTTACATTTCAGTATGGCTTCCACAATATTGTGACACATTATATTTAGGCCCGAGCCTGGGACAACGTCCCGGCAAGGGAGCATGGAAAATGGTAAACATGCCCCAACATGCCAGTGAAAAATTAAATCAGAACTCCATGAGCTCTAATTGTTACCAAAGAGAAAAAATAACGGAAGACGACTCGCTAGCGCACCCTCCAACTTTCATTTTCATAGGGCCAATGGGAGCCCAACAAGGAAAAAAGTCACCATAAAAATCTGAAACTTACATCATAAAATAGAACATGTCAGGAAATGACAAAAATGATATTATGGGCCCACCCTAAAACGTACAGGAAGTAAGCCATATTGGATCAAACATCTCCTCAAACTGTTTTCATCACAAACACTCCAAATTTGGTCAAATACCACTAAATAAATGTGTGATTAAAGATTATCAATTACATTTTGAATATGACTTTGGGTGTGGTCATAGTGAATTTTCAACAAAATTGCAATTTTTGGAATATTTCAAAAACATATTTCTCTTTCACAGATTTTTTGTTGGGAAAAAGCCAATACAGCGTTTATGCACATTTTATGCAAACTGAACGTGATGATAGCAAATCATATCACTATCTCACAAAATGGCTCTCTAGCTCCCTCTTTAAATTTCATTTCCAAAAATTCATAGAAGACAATCGATTTGTCGTGGACTTGTGAAAAAATTCACAGGGGCCTCACTTCTGATGGGGCACAATGTGAGAAAGTCACATGGCTGTAGCTGTTGTGATTTAGGAGCAAAATAATGGGTGGTAAAAAATGTTCCATTATTATTATTATTAGGCCTGAGCCTGGGACAACGTCCCGGCGAAGGACTGATTAAAACTGTGTCCGGAGCATGGGAAATGGCAAAAATCAAGTAGTAAACACGCCCCAACATGCCAGTGAGCGGTATCAAAAATTAGAACTCGACAAGAAAAAATAAGGTAAGACCACTCGGTAGCACCACCTCAAACTTTCATTTTCACTGGGCCAATGGGAGCTTGACCCGGCAAAGAGTCAACATAATAATCTGAAATTTGCATTAAAAAATAGAACATGTAAGGATATGACAAAAATGATATTATGGCCCCGCCCTAAAGTGTACAGGAAGTCGTCCATATTGGATCAAACCCGGAAATGACAAAAGCGTACACCCTTGCATTTACGACATCTCCTCACACAGTTTTCATCACAAACACTGCAAATTTGGCCAAAACCCACTAAACCCATGTGTAATTAAAGATTATCAATTACATTTTGAATGTATGAACAAAATGGCAATTTTTGGAATATTTAAAAAAATATTTCTCTTTCACACATTTTTTGTTGGGAAAACGCTAATACAGCGTTTATGCACATTTGTGAGCTGAACGCAATGATATGCAAATCAAGGCACTCTCTCACAAAATGGCTCTCTAGCGCCCTCCTCAAATTTCATTTTCAAAAATTCGTAGAAGACAATCTATTTGTCGTGGACTTATGAAAAAATTCACAGGGGCCTTATTTGTGATGGGGCACAATGTGAGAACATCACATGACTGTAGCTGTTTAGGAGAAAAATAAAATGAAATTAAATAAAATGCGTTTCCATTATTATTATTATTCTTTATTATTTTTGGTGGCTGCTTTGAAGCCATTTTTGACCTGAACGTTAACGAAAGGTCATTTTTATTGGACCCAAAATTCAAGGTTGGTGAAAAATGTATTATTTTGATGTTCAAAAAAATTAACATATCAAAATATCTCAATAGCGCCGCCTCAAAAATCAAAATACATTACGGCAATGAGAGACTTTTTTCATTGTAGACAAATGGAAATTAGTACAAACATAGAACATGTCAAGACAAGTAAAAAATTATATTATGACCCCACCCTAAACCCTACAGCAAGTTGGCCATTGTGGGCGGAACTCCATTTTTTTATATATATATTAAAAAAAAAAAAAATTTTCATGCAGTGGATTTTCATCCAACAAACTTGCAAATTGGTCCAAATGAACCACACCCATGTGGGATTTTAGGCTCCTCTTTTGAATTTTTCTAAATCATAAAATGTGGGTGAGGGCAACATACAAACAAAAATTACCTTTTTTGAAGTATTACATTGCGTGTAACTCAAACTTGCAGTGTCCTATTGCCCATTAATATACATTTTTCTCTCAATTATGATCTGAATGTAATGATATACAATTTACATAGCTGAGACATACCTCTATTTCCAACCGTGCAGGCGTGACAATGTCAGAAATAGTCTCATCGAATGAATGGAGTAGTATTACATAGACCCTGATTTTGGGGAGAGGGGCGATCTAAGTGGGAACGAAAGGCAGGATCTTCGTGGTGGCATGTTCCCCATGGTCACAAGGGGTGGCAAGGGCCTTTATCACTTCTTGCAGTCTTAATTATTCATTATATTTATTATAGTAGATTTATATTAATTTCATGGCTGGCATAGCATAGGCTGGAAAATCAATCAATCCATGTATTTAAAGAGCAGAGTGCTTTACAGGTGTTCGAACATATCACCTTATGTAAACCAAAACACAAAAAAATAAGGACCTCATATAGTGAAAATTGTGTTGTTTTAACCCTTTAAACCTTAGCTAGGTTAATGCATGTACTGCTAACCATCTATAAAAAAACAAAAAAAAAAAACAAGTCAGTGTTTTACCCTATTGTTTATTCTGTCTGTGCCAGTCTCCGGATCAGCTGGAAAAGATTGAGAGAGAAGCCATCAGACTCTCAGAGGAAATCAAGGCGGAGTACTGGGCCGTGTCTGCCAAGTCTGGTGAGACGTCAAATCACATTTACTTTTATGGCCTTCTATAGCCCTGTTCACTGTCCATGTGTTTGAATTCAAATGCCTTTTTCAGGAGACGGAGTGAGGGATTTGTTCTTCAGAGTGGCTTCTTTGACATTTGAGGCCAATGTTTTGTCCGAACTCGAGAAAAATGGGTCAAAGCCCTATGGAGATATTATCAGTAAGTATTTTACATTTTGAAACACTTCCATTATGACAAATAGCTGTCTTTGGGTTAAGAAATCTGTGTTAGGGGGTGGTTGGCTTCCATGTCCTGGTTCAGGAGAGTTGTAGCTTCAGAATTTGTGTGAAAGAGGCATGAATGAACAGTTCAGTTCTAAGTAAAAGCCACTTATAATACCAAAGTATTTTTTATTAGAATTATATAATTTTAAAATATGCACAGCTCATTTTGGCTATATTTTGACAGGAATCACAGACAACATAGACAACTCAGACAACCCCAAGAGGAAATCAAATTGTTGCTGATGAAGGGTTGTGGAGGTCTCTAAAATCTCATGAGAAAAGTACTACAGACTCACTATTCTGCGCTTGAGAGGAATGTAGTTTGTCCATGTCTGACATCAGCTCATAAACATGCAACAAAAACAAGATGCTCCACCAATGTGTCCTCTTTGGAATCTGTGTCAACTGACAAGGCCCTCAACAACCACTGCTCTGTGCTGCACTACAGCTGTGATTTTCAAACTTTCACGCCAAGTTTTATCCCAGTAATGCGAGCCTCAGTGTGCAGTCTTTAGTGGTACAAGCGCACTGTTAAGTATAGGAGAAATAAAGTGGGACAATTTTTTTTTTACTGTACATGGTTAACGCCACAATTAAACTAAATTAAATCATGGCTTGTCTATCTCCAAATTAAACTTAATTTTAGTATATAGCATGACTAAATCACTTAACCACCAGCACTAACTGAGTTGCAAACTGGATGTTATATGCATAAAATGAGAATAAAGTCAATGTATGACCCATATTTAAATAAGACAATCTCAATAGTATCTCAGCATAGCGCAAAGAAGAACATAGCAAAGCAGTTTGTTACCATGTAACATTGTGATATGGACCAGACTACACACAAGACTTCTTTTACCTCAAAAATCACATTAAAATTGTACATATTTGGTGCCTGTTAGTCTGTCATGGTTAGAACTTCCTACCCCATGCAAAATGTGTTATCTTTGCTTTTCTCGTATCTCCTCTGCTTTTCTGCTGCTGCTAATGTGACGCGTACGCCTGCTCTCATGACCAGTTATACCCACAATGCATTTCTCTCCTCAGACATAGCCCCTCGCATGATCCTGAGGAAGCGAGGGCTGTGTTTTTATATATATATATATATATATATATATATATATATATATATATATATATATATATATATATATATATATATATATATATATATATATATATATATATATATATATATATATATATATATATATATATATATATATATATATATATATATAATCAAATCAAATATAAATAATGAGATACATGATGACAAGAGTCAAGAATTTACTTAGGAACACTTTATTAAAGGATCACAGATAGTAATAGGTCGCCAATAGCACCACCACCAGGTCACTGGAGCTGCTGACAAACCAGTCACAGTCTGGATGAAAAAATTGCAACATCTTTATATGGCCAGAAATCAAAAAGGTTTATTCCAACACCTTCATTAAGACAGGAGGAATCATGATGAACTGAACACAGCTAAATGAGACACCTCTGCTGTACACCACAGCAAATAAAGGATGCATTTGTGAAACCACATCCAGCGACAGTGTTTAAAGAGCTGAAACACCTTAAGGTTTTTATTATCTGTCAGTAGTTTTTGAGACCAACACCTTTGTGTTTTAACCTGAAAAAAGGCAGGAACAACCTGTTACTGTTGAAATACTGGACTGTTATCATGTTGCTCAAACCCAGTTAACATGGATAAAATTAGATTAATATTTGATTTTCTCAGATTTTGTGAAATAAAATATTTAAAAACACAAATGCTTGTAAAACATACATTTATTTAAAACAATTTAGCTCTAGTGTGGAACACACTCATGTCCACAGATAAAGGATGCATTAGTCTATCTACAGGAGCCAGAGTTGACCTCTTCTAGTGCAGCTGTGTTAATTCAACGACCACTGGCTTATGGTCAGAGCTGAATTTACAGGTTCAGGCTGAATCTTTTTAAGTTTTGCAATCGACCCATGCATCTCCTCCATGTATGTGAATGTGGTGCAGTGTGTTAAACAGATGTGAGGAGCGCAGGCTCAAGTTCAATTGAAAAATACCGTGTTTATTCGTTCGGACGCAATCCATACAAAACTCAGTTTCCTGACCAGTTTGGCAAAGCACTGTGTTGGCATCTGCTCCCAAACTCACCAACTCCAAAATAAAATGGTAAGATGTAATGTGTCTCTGTCACAAACTCATTCTTGAATGAACTAAAACTAAATAAAGAGACTCAACAGCGGTCAGTGTCTGCAAGGTCCATTTCCTTAAAATAACCCCCGGTGTCCTATCGGTCCATCTCGTCCAGCAGAGGCGTGGCATCTCCGGCCAAAGACATTGGGGTGCTCTCAATCATGGGGCTGGGCGAGGGCCGCGGCGTCATCCTCTGCGCCTTCTTTCGACCCTCCGCTTCTTTCTCTTTGAGCCACTGCTCGGCCACTTTACCCCAGTCCACGGCTGCAGAATTGCTGCTTGACCTGCAGGGAGAACACATGACAAAACTTTTTTTTTATTCACACCACTAAAAATGTACCTAACCTATACCTTCTGTTATTAAAGAATCTATACATAGAAATGACAAATTATAGAAAGCTAGAGACTGTTGCTTTTACACTTAGATGTGAACATACTTTGGCTGCTGCTGTGGAGTACGCCCCCTGGAGGAGGTGGAAGAGGATGGTGTGCTGGAGGAGTGTCCATGATGACCGCTGTGGTGTCCGTGGTGACTGTGGTGCGTCATGTGACCTCCATGATGATGCGAGGACTGTGGGGTGGAGCTGGAGTACTGGGGCGTTCCCATGATCTGCTGCTGACTGGGTGTGGTGTACGAGTAACTGGGTGTCATCATCGGCGTCGCCATTGGCTGCTGCGGTGTGGCAAACACCTGCACCAAGGAGTTTGGATTACAGTTATTCTACAACTATTTTGATCAGAGAAGCCTCTTCAATTTTACCCTCTAAATAGATATAAAGATTTCTCAGAAGGAAAAACGAAGTGTAAGCACCTAAATGTATCCAATAGGCAATATCTGCATTTGTGACACAGTAAATAGTGGAAAGTATTTTTAATACCAAAAGAACAGAAATCAATTAAGAGTAGAGTAAATGTAGTTGCTTTCCAGAATACAGCACCTACTACACACAAGCTTGTTACTAGTAAAAGTGAAAGGCTGTATTTATAAATGTGTCTGTGCTCACATGGTACGCGGATGAGCTGCCCCCTCCTCCAGTGCTGCCTCCGTAGCCATACTGACTAGATCCCCACTGAGCAGGAGTGGAGTTTGGGTTTTGGGTTTGACCCGTTACAGCAGCGATAGCATTGAACATCTGGGATGTCATGTTGCGAGGCAGAGCATTGACTGCTCTTGTCAAGTCTACAGGGAGAAATGTTTTAATAGTATTAGTAAGTGTTACACAGGAAGACACAGTAATATAGAAATATTTCTTTTAAAAAAATTATATATATATATATATATATATATATATATATATATATATATATATATATATATTTTCTCAATTCAATACGAAGAAGAGCCTAATGTGAATGTGCATTCATTTGACAAGTGCATATTTTGAAAGGGTTATTTCTACCAAATACACAATAACAAGATATTTAAAGGCTTAATTTAGCATTTTAAGTTTACAAGAAATGTAAAATCTATAATATAATCAGTTTTAGCTGAACTTTTGTCAACGGGACAAACCTGCTATGTTGATATTAGCGGGGGTTGTGGTCAGAGAAGCAGGGGTCCTGGTTCGACTGCTGTTACTTGGCGTTATGCCTTAAAAATGACAGATGTTTAGTTTTTATGCTCAAACACAGTGTAGACAATTAACTTTTACAAAAATACCTGGCACAGGCTCCTGATAGTGGTCCTTAAACCATCGGAAAAGCCCATTCACAGAGGGGAATATCTGTGAACGGTAGCGGAAGCCATCTGGTGTGATGGTCACATACTCAATTCTGTTCAAACATTTAAACAATAGTTAATAATGTTAAACTTTGTACCAGGCCAAATAACATGGTTCTTGTTTTTGTACCTTGGTTTTCCTCGTGGCTGGTACCCCAATAAAAACTTTCCAGGCAAATCTTTACAAGCCGAAACAAAGTAAGGAATGAAAGTAGGCTTCTCCCTCTTTGACTTCACCAAAATTTCCTCCATTTTCTGTCAATAACAAAAAAAGGTATTGTGTAACCTGAGCACTATCCTCTGTTTCCTCCCATTTTCCCTCAACAGCATTGACTACTCAGTTCACCTAGAGTTCGTCCATTGCTATTCACATGTAGGGATGGGACGATATTAAATTTTTGACTCACGATTACTGTGGCCAAAATAATCGCAATTAATGATATTATCATGATAATTATTAACCTGTTAACGTTCCAACGGCCCGGGCCTACTTTACAACTTTACAGCAATGTACATACACTTCTGCGTCACCCACACAAACACATCAAATGAAAGCTGCGGCGCTCGTCTTTCTGGATATGCAAACCATTTTCACCTGCAATCACCACAGTGCTGACAGGAAAGACGTTTTTACAGAAAAGTCACAAAGTGTGAATTTGGACTTGACTTACCTTTGAGCGCTCTGGTTCTGTCAAACATCAACATATTCACACAAAGTTGGTCTCATTTGTTCCATAAAGGTCCAGAGAATATAATCCAGTCAAGAAATTATGTGCACAAAATAAGATTCTCCATGTCCAATCTGCTGCAGGAAAGTACTCCAAATATGAAATCTGCTCCGTCACTTCTTTGCATTTCTTTTGTCGATTTCAGGCATAATAAACTTCTGACAGCGCCAACTTTGTTCGGTGCTAAACACACGTGTTAGCTTGTGATTGACACTAGTATTGGCCAATAAGGTGGGGGTTGTGGGTTACTGAGGCCACAGACAGCGAATCAGTGCTACAGATGACTGAAAGTTTATGCCCCACTCCTCCCCTTGTAGAATCAACCAATTACATCACACATTTAGTGACGTTTTCCCCTTACAGCCAATGAACAGCGGGACAGAATGATGTACCACATGCCATGGTTTTCCGTAAACAGACGTACCTGAAAGAAAATGTGTACTCCTCAATGCCATGCTGCCGAAATGGACCAGTTCTTGTCACGCCGGAAGTGACGCAAGTGCCCGTCGACGAACACTTAGAACGATGCATTTAAGGCACTTTGACGAATTGGGAAACGGCCGAAGCCGAGTGGATGCAGAAATCTGTTCATAATGGTGCATTTTACACACTGTTGTTTTGTGTTTTAAACATGACGAAACGGACAAACCAAAGGGAGGACGTGATCGAGGACACTGTGGATGTTTGTACAAGTTAAACTAGAGGCATCTCGGACCCCGAGCGGTACATGGCAAAGAGTAAAGATCCCACAGTGGACTCAGGAGTAAAGGACCTTATGTTTTGATGGATTGGATGCTGTTCTCGATCGGTAAGCGTGGTTTATTCTGCTAATGACTTAATTGTAGGTAAAATATACCGTGTATAATTGTTAGCATTGCTTCTGTGCACATTGTGTGCATTCGGACCACGCACTCTGGCACATTTGTATTCAGCTGTATGAATTAGACTTAATTTGTCTATTGTTTAAAAGGTGTTGTTTTATTCTGCAGTTTGCATTATTGTAGGTAAAAATATAAGATGTACACACATTAGCATCTCATCTGTGCGCACGGGTGAGCCTCTGGCACGTTCCTGTGGAGAGTTACGGATCAGACTTTGTTTATTGTTGATATCTGGCAGAATATGGTTCAGACAGAGATAAGCACAGAAGCTAGTGTCATTGTTATGACAGAGTGGGCAAACACCAGAACTAACATCTAAACATTGTATTGGAACTGGAAATATGAGGCAGTGTGGTGCCATGAAGGCAATTATAATCGTGCGCGATGATCACGATTATTAAAAAATGCCACGAACGATTAATTGCAGACCTTTTTTATCGCGATTAACGATATTATCGTATATCGTCCCATTCCTATTCACATGTTGTTCCCTGTCTTAGATGCCTGGCCGCTGAAAGCCTGGTGATGGCTGGGCCCTAGATGCCTCTCCTGTACCCTGATTCTGTTCCGTGGACCTGAATTAAAGCTGTCAGTCTTTCATATTTTTAACTAATACATTTATTTGAAAGGAAACCTATTCAGTTCTGATTTCTAGGCAGGCAAAACATGAGGGCCAGAGAACAACTTGAATATATTTGTTAACCCTAACATGTATGACTGAAACAAAACAGCTCTAGGAATGTGTTGATAAAGTAATATGATTAAACGATAAAATAATATATTTTTTTAAACAGATTTTGATATACCTCTTTACTGCCGCCATTGCAGTCTTGAAAGTATTTATGCCCCAACAGATCCCGAGCGAAGGACGCCATTGGCTGAATGTAACGAGCTGTGATTTCATCCAGGTCTTCAAACTCCTATAAAAAAATACAATAACAAAAGTGGACATTTACTAATTTGTAGCACTTCTTATCGCTATATAATGACATGGGAAATCTTACTTCATTATTGATCCACAGTGTGTGCCCTAAACTGAATGCATTTTCTTTGCCCTCTTCTCTCACATCCACATGCTGGTAGATGTTGTCAGCCACCTGTACAATGCAAAATTTGTTGTAATATACATTTAAGTAGTATTTGTGCCCATTTTCTCTTGTTACTAATGTCCTCATACCTTCCAGGTGACCGTGAGGTGGTTTTCGCCTTTACTGCTTGGTCTAATGATCAGATCTCCCTGGTCCAAAGTCTCCATCATCTTCTCTGCCTGACTGAAGCTGATGTTGTGGAAGTTGGGGTGGGCAATCACACGCTTTATATAGGCTTTAGAAACAGAAATAACAAATATGCAATATATAAATATGTAAATTATATAAAACATTGTATTCAAATTGCAATGCTATGAATGTTACTTTTGATTTCATCAAATTAATGTAACCTGTAATTAATTTGGAGGAATACATCCAGGACATCACTGCATTATATAATTATGTATAATAAATTTGTTGTGTGAGGGAAAATGGTCTGGATATGACACCCATGCCTCATGGTTCTGCTCACCTGTCTTCTTCTGACAGGTGACAGAATCACTCTCTACCCTCTTGGACTGCCGCATCCCGCACTCCCCCTCAATCTGCCTACTAGGAGACACATCCCATGTTACCCTAGACCCAACTGAAACTAAACTGCTCCTAGTAGCACTAACCATAGCCAAGAAAACAATACTTATCAACTGGAAATCGAAAGACAAAATTACCCTCAACCAATGGAAAAATCTACTTCTAGAACACATCTCCATAGAACAATCATTTACAATTACTGACACAACAGATCCCCTCTAACTGGTATAACTGGTATACTGGTATACCCTCTTACACTTTTTACAAAACAACTAAACTCACTTAACTACAGATTCTTGTTCACCTCATTATAACTATTATTATGTATTTAGTTTCCCTTCTGTTATACATTTACTTTCTCTCATGTTTTCTGTGTTAAAAGTGGCTCCTAAATTATGATTGCTGTTATTATTATGAACACATATATTTATGTATTTTATATACGAGGGTCATTCAATAAATAAGGTGAATTTTTCGGTATAAGGACTTTTAATACAGTTAGAAGCTTACTTTTTTGTTCGTTTGTTTGTTTGACTTGTTTTTCACATGGATTTAATTTCTTTTGCAGATAAAAAAAAATAAATGAGAGTTTTGGCGATTAACAAAGAATGCCGACCAAGAAGCATGCTCCAGGATTGAACAGCGTTCAGTTATCAAGTTTTTGGTTGCTAAAGGGTGCAAACCCATATTCATAGGAGAATGTCAACTGTGTATAGTGCCACATGTTTCAGCCAAAAAAAATGTCTACAGGTGGACTAAATTGTTTAAAGGACGGAGCAGTGTTGAGGATGAAGGCAGGGAGGCTACAGAAGTGAGGTCTCCTGAGGTGATCGAACATTACACAGTTGACATTCTCCTATGAATTTCAAGGGGTTTGCACTTCAGCAACCAAAAACTTGATAACCAACCGCTGTTCCATCCTGGAGCATGCTTCTTGGTCGGCCATCTTTGTTAATTGCTAAAACTCTCAAAGTTTTTTTTTTTAATCTGCAAAAGAAATTAAATCCATGTGAAAAACAAGTAAAACAAACAAAAAAGTAAGCTTCTAACTGTATTAAAAGTCCTTATACCGAAAAATTCACCTTATTGAATGTCCCTCGTGTATGTATGTGTGTATATATATATATATATATATATATATATATATATATATATATAAAATTTTGTTATTTCTTTTGTCTGTTTGTTGTTTTGTATATTTTTATAACTCTGACTAGATGACTCTTCATTTATGCATAATTAACTATTAATAATATATTATGGTATACACTCTCGCCATAATTATTAGTATTTCAAGCAGTTTGAACCGCTGCTGTCATTATGATCAGCTGCTGTCATTATGATCAGTTTATCAAACACATACCAGGACACCCATACTATTTTTTCTACTTCTTTTACTTTTTCTTTTATTATAATTATTATTATTATTACTATCATACATTTTCACCATTAATATTGTTGTTGTTAATCTGATTTTCAAAAAATAATTAAATATGAAAAAAAAAAATACTATATTTATAACTAAACAACAAAATAACAATTCAGCAAAGTTAAATAGACGGGGAAGGCCACAAGCCAGATTTGAAATACATCCCCCAGCAGATAGCAGACCCGCTCCTGACCAGGTCAGAGGGTTGCTCCGAAGGGGCGGATGGTGCGCCTACTCGGCTAACAGCCTCCTCAGGGTCGGGCAACAGCTGAGCTGAACAACTTGCCTTCACCGACCACAACACCTAATTCACTTTTAGTATTATTATTACTATTAATGTTATGAAAGTTTGTTTTTTTTTTTCTTCCCATCTATATTCTTTATACCTTCCTTTCTCACGAATGACTAGTACTACCACTCTCCTATCCCATCTTACCCCCAAAGAAATCACAGACATGTCACACACACAGGCACACACAGGCGCACACACAGGCACACACACACACACACACCCCGACACACACGCACACTCAGACACACACACCACAGACTTGTCAAATTCAATTTTAAATAGCTGTTACGTTCACAAACCATGTTATGTCATGGTATGTCTCGGTATGTCTTATCCACTTGTCACTAATGTATATGTACGGTCACCATGTATGTATGTGTTGCATTAAATAAATTTAAAAAAAGTAAATGGTCTGGACATAATTGAAGACAGCTATTGCACCGCATAGAATTAAATAAAATTGTTATTATGTTTTTGTAATGCAACAGTACTCTTACTTGCAACACTCTCTCAAACGTAACTATATTTTCCTACATTCTGAGGCCCAGTGCTTACGTGTTCTCTGCTGCTTCTTTTTAAGCTCCTCCTCTTGTTTCTGGTCCTCCGTTTCTGTGTCGAAGTCGTAGTAGGTGTCTTTGGGAAGTTTCCACTCATTGGCCCGATCCATTAAGTCCGAGGTGCGGCACGTGAGGTCAACACTGAATTTTTCGATGTCAATTTTCATTATGCGACAGTGGACCGTCATGCCAACCTATGGGAAGAACATCACTATATCTTTAGTACAGGCTATAACACAATAAAATATGGGACAAACCAGTGAAAGGCACTGCAAACTTGTCTACCGTAAATTTCGGATTATAAGCCACTACTTTTTTTCCACGCTTTGAGCCCTGCGGCTTTTACAGCAGTGCGGCTTATATATGGAATTTTACTGGATAACGGCCCCGGGGGGGCGCTCTCTAGCTGTAAACGTAAAAGTGAGACAGACGTGGGGAAAGATTCTGCTCTGAAGAATTCACTAGTTTTGATTTTGAACGATCATTTTGCGCATCATGAAATGGATATGATGCCGTTTTTAAGATAAAGAAACAGAAAGGAAACAGAGCAGGGGTCGGCCTTTAACACGCAAAGAGCCATTTGGACCCACTTTCCACGTAAAATAAAACACTGGGAGCCGCAAATACTTTTTGACATCTAAAATGAAGATAACACTGTGTATAATAATAATAATGTAACAGAATAATGTAGGTTTTACTTTCACGGACAAGCCTTCTACACGTGGCAGATAAATATGGCAAAAACAACTTAAGTGCATTAAAAAATACAACTCACCAAACCGCTGCATCATGCATCGCACTGATTATGTGATTATGTCTACTCTGCTCCGCAGTTTCTTTAAAAAAACAACAACAAAAAAACTCGTAGCGTATCATTTTATCCCAGGTGCTTATTCTCCATGTGCCAAAGCAGTTTTGAAGGTTTCATTGCCTTATTTGCTTTTCCCGTATGTTACGTAGAGCGGACTGTGCGCGTGAGTCACCTGCAGCGACAAACCCAGATTTTAATTTCTGTTAAATTTATCTTTCTTTTTCTTGGAGGTCGTAGTCTCCTCTTCTGGCTCCTCAGTTGTCCATTTCCCCTTTGTTAAAAAGATCTCCAAAGACTTTTGTTTTGGCTCATTTTCACTCGCTTTTGGCTCTACTTTTGTGCGTCGTGTCTGATGTGTTATACGTGATACGTCACCGCGGAGACAAGAGCAGATAATAAACTTGCTACTACATCAAATAGATTTCTGTGGCGATTTCCAGCAGGATTTTCATGATACATCTACGGACGAGCTTATTAGTGTGTCATTAGGGACGGGCGAAAGTTGCTCCTGACCCCTGTGCGCACAGCGTCTGAAAATCAGGGCTCTTTACGCAGGACTGTGAGCTGTGTCTGTGTTAGTTCCCAAGCCACGCAGAGCCGCAGTATAAGGCTGAAAGAGGCGCATACGGCTCCGGAGCCGCGGGTTGCCGACCCCTGAAATAGAGCCACTGCACGTAAGCTCGACATCAATGAATCCAACTTGGTCAATGTAAACAGACGACAAAAGTTTTCAGAGGAAATAAAAGCAGATTTTCCGTGTTGGTGCAGCTTTATTTTCTAAACCTGCAGATGTGTTCATCCCGTGTTGATGTCGTGTTGGTGCCAATTTTCAGGCACAGTTTAAAAAAAAGCGTGTCGGTGCACCGTCTTTCTGTGTAAATGTCTCATGTTACAATATGAAAACCTGCGGCTTACATTCAGGTGCGGCTTATATATGTACAAAATTGATTTTCTCTTCAAATTTAGCTGGTGCGGCTTATATCAAGGTGCGCTCTGTAGTCCGAAATTTACGGTAATTTTAATAATGGATTTCAACAGTTTACCAACCTTGACTCTCTCCTCTGGATGCTTTACTACTTTATCACTGAGAAACTTGGTGGGTATAAATCCCTGGACGCCATTATCAAGCCTGGATCGAACTCCTATGGCTTGGCCTGGGCAGGAGCCACTGTCAAAGTGGTTCCAAACCTAGACCAAACAAGACAAGGGAAGTTATTAATAATAGAGCTGTAGTGACTTGCTTTTCCTGTTTGAGAAACTCAATCAGGAAAAAAGGAAGTAGGTAGTTTTAAGTATTACCCATGACTGTCATAAATCTCACAAACTTATTGGCACATAGCTAGAATTCATACTTATGACTTTTGTGTGAAGCCAACACAGCGGTGTACACAAACTTTCTTATGGGTTTTCCTTTGTTAAAATGCTTTGTAAATGAAAGCAGTGTGGTCTGGTTTAATTGTAGAATATTGCTTTTACAAATTAAACATAATTTACTGTTTTACAAGAAACATTAAACTAAAAGGTGGATGGAAGATGATAGCTTTCTGTGATGACTCCTGAGAGGAAAACAATCAGAACCATTTTACCTCGCTGAGCTCTGGGAAGTTGTCCTGTTGGCAGAAAGGACACTGCCACAGACTGGTTGCATCATTACGAATGGCCTGGTCATAGCTCTCACCCTGAGGTCGTCTATGAGCTATACCTGTCACTATACTGGTGATCAGTTTACCTGAAAGAACAATGTACAGAAAAGCCCACATTCATTTAAATACAATAGTTTTCGCATAGGCTGGTGGGGTTGTTTTTTTTACCTATGTAGAACGTTTCTGGGGTCTCTTTGGTGAGCATGTTGAAGACCTCTTCTGTGTTTGGGACCCTGTATGGGACTCGTAGGTCTTTGTAACGACAGCTCAGCTCAGCACGTATGTCATACAGTGTGATTCCCTTGTTTCCATAACCCTAAACAGAAAACAAGAGTATTATTTTACAACAAACAATTAGTAGGAAAAATTCAAATCTGACAACTGGACAAAAAGTTGTAGGAATAAAGACTTTTCACTGCTCATCTAAGCTGCTTCTTCAGTTCTGTCCAGATTACTGGTGGACACTACTTTATATCTATCTGGATGAGCAGTGAAATGTCTTTTGTCCAGTTGACAGATTTGAAGCTTCCTTTTACCATCTTGGTTGCTTGGCATTTTCGTGGGCAGTAACATCGTATTCAAGTCCCATTTTCAGACTTTTTCGGAAGAAGTAATTCATAACATTTTTATTTAGTTTTCTAAATTACATTTAAAATAACATATAAAATTATATAAACTATACATTAGCTTTTTTTGTTCTTGACAGCACCATATTGTGTGTCATATTCTGTATTCTCTATTATAGATCGCTACCACAAATTCCATCATAATTTTTTAAACACCAAAAAAAATAAAAAATACTGACCTGTCTCTCCAACTCTTCAGCAAAAGCATCCAGGTCCAGATCCTTGAGGCGCTCTGGGTTTTCCAGAATCTCCTCCAAAGCTCCAGCGGGATTAGCATCTTCAGCTGACTCATCATACTCCAGGGCATCAACCGCCATTTTACGAGCCCATTCATACGTCTCAGGGTGCACACGGGACCCATCCAGCACCTCTATGTAGGAGTCAGTGCTGTTGGGATTATGTAACAAGTTAAACATTGAGCTAACTGAGCGTGTAGCATATTTTTATCTTAACTTACCTGTCTCCCAATGATGCAGTGTCAATTTTTATAAAACCAGCACAATTGATAAATACTTTGGGTCCCATGTGACACATTGTAACAAGCTGAGTTCTGTTTTCAAGGCGAGTGTTGTTTTGCTTTAAAATCTAAGACGAAACATAAATATTGGGAGTCAATTGAATAAATCAGTTTTACACCATATTAAAAAAGTAAAAACAAATTTCTTCTGTTTCTAACACAACTGTGGTTTACATAAACCACAAATCGCTATGGCAACGGTCCTACTTCCCCCCTTTATGAAGTTAGAATATTTAGTTTCAAATTGTTAATCGCTATGGCAATGGACCTATTTCCCCCCCTTTAAGAAATTAGAATATTTAGTTTCAAATTGTTAATTGCTATGGCAACGGTCCTATTTTTCCCCTTTAAAATGTTAGAATATTTAGTTTCAAATTGTTAATCGCTATGGCAACGGACCTATTTTCCCCCTTTAAGAAGTTAGAATATTTAGTTTCAAATTGTTAATCGCTATGGCAACGGACCTATTTTCCCCCTTTAAGAAGTTAGAATATTTAGTTTCAAATTGTTAATCGCTATGGCAACGGTCCTATTTTTCCTCTTTAAAATTTTAGAATATTTAGTTTCAAATTGTTAATCGCTATGGCAATGGACCTATTTCCCCCCCTTTAAGAAATTAGAATATTTAGTTTCAAATTGTTAATCGCTATGGCAACGGTCCTATTTTCCCCCTTTAAGAAGTTAGAATATTTAGCTTCCTGTTATACGCAATTTTAGGGCTTTTCCCCTTTCAAAAGTTATAAAATGTTATTTCAAATTTTTAATCGCTATGGCAACGGTCCTATTTTCCCCCCTTTAAGAAGTTAGAATATTTAGTTTCAAATTGGTAATCGCTATGGCAACGGTCCTATTTTTCCCCTTTAAAATGTTAGAATATTTAGTTTCAAATTGTTAATCGCTATGGCAACGGTCCTATTTTTCCCCTTTAAAATGTTAGAATATTTAGTTTAAAATTGTTAATCGCGATGGCAACGGTCCTATTTTTCCCCTTTAAAATGTTAGAACATTTAGTTTCAAATTTTTAATCGCGATGGCAACGGTCCTATTTTTCCCCCTTTAAGACATTACGATATTTAGTTTCAAATTGTTAATCGCTATGGCAACGGTCCTATTTTCCCCCATTTAAGAAGTTAAAATATTTAGTTTCAAATTGTTAATCGCTATGGCAACGGTCCTATTTTTCCCCTTTAAAATGTTAGAATATTTAGTTTCAAATTGTTAATCGCTATGGCAACGGTCCTATTTTTCCCCTTTAAAATGTTAGAATATTTAGTTTAAAATTGTTAATCGCGATGGCAACGGTCCTATTTTTCCCCTTTAAAATGTTAGAACATTTAGTTTCAAATTTTTAATCGCGATGGCAACGGTCCTATTTTTCCCCCTTTAAGACATTACGATATTTAGTTTCAAATTGTTAATCGCTATGGCAACGGTCCTATTTTCCCCCATTTAAGAAGTTAAAATATTTAGTTTCAAATTGTTAATCGCTATGGCAACGGTCCTATTTTTCCCCTTTAAAATGTTAGAATATTTAGTTTCAAATTGTTAATCGCTATGGCAACGGTCCTATTTTCCCCCTTTAAAAAAATAGAATATTTAGTTTCAAATTGTTAATCGCTATGGCAACGGTCCTATTTTTTCCGATTTAAGAAGTTAGAATATTTAGTTTCAAATTGTTAATCGCTATGGCAACGGTCCTATTTTCCCCCTTTAAAAAAATAGAATATTTAGTTTCATAAACCAGTTTTTATTGTCTCTAAACCAAGACAAAACAGGTGTCTATGTTGAAGAAACAAGCCATTGGATTTGAAACTGAGACAAAAAAAATGCATCACTTTAAGAATTTTGTATTATCAGCACTACATATAAATAAATAGATTAGTGCTATCTTTATTTACCTTAAGTAGATGGGAGCCCTTCCGTGGCCCCAACCCACAGACATACTGCACCAGGCTCTGAGTGTGAGGGTGTGCAATGGCCCTGTTCACATCCACGCCCACCTCATTGGCTCGGTTTATGAACTCACAATAGAGCGCATTGAGCAAGTCCTCCTTCACCACATGCTCCTGAGAAAGATATTTCAAGGTATTTTAAATCACTGTAGCTTAACTTATATATATCGTATTGTGTGTATATATATATATATATATATATATATATATATATATATATATATATATATATGAATGAATGAGAAACTGCACCACTGCTAATGGATGGGACTCACCCTGAATGGCTAAGTGAAGGGTGTATGATCCAGAAGGATTCCTCAAAGGGTACAGTCATTACAGTCATTATCAGCCAATAACCTGTTTCTCTACAACATGGAACTCGTGTCAGGCATTATCGCGGCTAAGATCAGTGGGCACATCAATTCATGAGCAGAGCGCAGACGGCCATCGGCAAAGATGTCAGGGAAGCCAAACACCAGCTCCTGTAAGACCGAACAGTTGCCCGAGATTGCAGAACCCGCAAGACTTGTGGCCATCAAATGTGGCATATACCAAGGAGATGCACTGTACCTACTGCTGTTCTGCAGAGGTCTGAACCCTCTCAGCCAAATCATCAACAACACTGGCTATGGAAACTGACTCAGGAATGGGGCCACCATTAGCAACCTCCTCTACATTGATGACATGAAGCTGTACGCTAAGAATGAGAGAGACATCGACTCACTGATCCACACTGCCAGGATCTACAGCACAGACATTGGAATGTCATTCAGGCTTGAGAAGTGTAGCCGGAATGTGACAAAGAGAGGGAAGGTAGTCCACACAGAAGGGGTCTCCCTCCCAGAAGAAACAATAGCAGACATTGAGGACAGTTATAACTACCTTGGTATCCCACAAGCAAATGGCAACTTGAAGAGGAAATAAGGAAAGCACCCATGGCCAAATACCTCAGATGAGTAAGGCAAATCCTAAGGAGTCAGCTCAAGAACAAGATCCAGGCAATAAACAGCTATGCCCTGCCAGCAATCAGATACCCAGCAAGAATCATAAGCTGGCCAAAGGAGGAGCTACAGGCCACAGATGTTATAACCCGAAAGTTCCTGACCGTAGCTCCTGACCATGCATGGCAGGTTCCATCCGAAATCCAGCACCCTGAGACTGTACATGAGCCGTAAGGAAGGAGGCCAAGGACTAGTGAGTGTGAGAGCCACAGTCCAGGATGAATCATCCAAGATCCATAAGTGCATCAAGAACAAGGCCCCAACAGATGATGTGCTCATCAAATGTCTCAGACAGTGGAGTGCAGAGAAAGAGGTGCAGGAGGTACTAAGGAAAAGCCCATGCATGGGATGTACCACCAGAACATAACTGAAGTGGCTGATATCAAGAAATCCTACCAATAGCCTGAGAAACCTGGACTGAAAGACAGCACAGAGGCACTCAGCCTAGCTGCAGAGGAGCAGGCCTGAGCACCAGAGTGACAGAGGCCCAGATCTACCACACCAGACAAGACCCAAGGTGTAGGTTGTGCAAAGAGGCCTCTGAGACAACCCAGCACATAACTACAGGGTGTAAGATGCTTGCAGGGAAAGCATACATGGAGCGGCATAACCAAGTGGTGGGCATAGTGTACAGAAACAGCTGTGCAGAGTACGGCCTGGAAACCCCAAGATGAAGGTGGGAAACAGCTCCAAAGGTAGTGGAGAATGATCGAGCCAAGATCCTGTGGGACTTCCAGATACAGACTGACATAATGGTGACGGCGAACCAACCTGAGAGCAGACCAGACCAGAGCAAAGCCGTTATGGTGGACACTGCAGTACCAAGTGATGGAACATGGAACATCAGGAAAAAGGAACATGAGAAACTAGAGAAATACCAGGCCTGGAAGGTGAAAATGCCCGTGGTCATCGGAGCACTCTGGACAGTGATATATATATATATATATATATATATATACACACACACACATACATACACACATATACAGTGTTTCCCCACTATATCGCGGTTCACTCTTCGTGGTCTCGCTGATTTTTTTGTGTGCAATTTTGCATGCTTTTTTTTTTTTTTACAGTGTATGGAGGTGCATTGTGTTCTGCGTCCTGATTGGCTAAGGGACATGCCGTGTCTCCTGTACAGCTCAGAATGCGTTCAGCCAAATTTACATAAATTTACTAGCAGTGTGACTCTGAGGTGTCAAGAACGCATTGGAAGACTCTAGTTGGACACTTTTGCATGCCTCAATGGACACTCACATCTTGACGCGTGTCCAAAGCTCAGTTGCGGTCTGCAAGTGTGACTTTAATGTATTTATTACATAAAACCCATCAACGGAGGTGAACAGCTCTGAGGAGGCGTGTCTGGGTCTGTGACTAGCCTTTAAACTACCTGATGCGCCCAGCATAATTAAATTGTCTCTAGTTTATGGCTGATGTCTTTCTATTTGTTGTGGATAATGACGTCGCTTTGTCACTGGAGCATAGTCTCTGATTGGTTGACACTGCGCATTAAAAGGCAAAAAGTTCAGCTTTTTCAGCTTTTGGACGCGCAAACAAAAAGTCTGACGCCTGAACGCTCAAGACGCAGCGCAACCAAGACGCACGTCCATGAGAGACTTTGCATGTGAACTCAACATAAAGAAGGAGGAAAATAACAAGGAAAACAGCAGCAATAAGTTTTAACAAGGATGCATAAAAGGTTGTAATCATCGTGCAGATCGAGTCTGCTATAGCTTTGTGGATCAGTGATTGCAGGAAAAAGAACATTACGAGACAGCGGAGCGGAGCCACATAATAATTTCTTGTGTGTGCAACCTCGTAGGTTGATCATTAAAATTAAATTTGTTACAGTATTTCTAAAAGCTGTCATTTTTATTTACAGTACAGTATAGTACTGTATTCTATAATACTGGGCTTATTTTTAAAATCTACAAAGGTTTGAACTTTGAGAGTGTTTAAACAAGAGAGAAATGTGAGAAAATGTTAATGCATGTCTGAGAAACGTGTATGAAGTGTGTAGAGAGGGGTTTTACAGCCTTAAAAAATATATATATATATATATATATATATATATATATATATATATATATATATATATATATATATATATATATATATATATATATATATATATATATATATATATATATATATATAATGTAAAAAAAAAATAATTATATATATATATATATGAGATATAGCCTTAGGTCAATATTTTAAAAAATCTAAATACTTAGCCTGCTCCAACCTGATAGGGGTGCAGTTTAAGGCAGAGAATATCTTCATCAGTGCTGCAGACTTGAGCGTACTCCACCAGAGGATCCTGGATCTTTCTGGCGATGGACACAGCTTGACGCAGTAATGGAGGGTAATCTCTGAAGTCGGTCTATGATGAAGATAGTCAGACACATCCAGATTGAGAATAAGTTTGTATTTTTGTAGACTATTTTACCTCTGATTTCTTGCTGTTCATGTAAAGTGTGGCAAGCTCATTGTCCACCAGCTCCACTCCAACAGCAGGCAGAGACGACTCCTGCTCCAGCTCACTGATGGCTCTTTTAATGTCCTCCATAATCATTTGAGCATCTCTGCAAACAAATTACAGTTAAATATTCATAAAATAAATAATAATAAATAAAATGTAACTAAATGCAGAAATGCACCTGTTTTCTCCTGCTACAGCTACCACATGAGGCTTCTTGCTTGATAAAAATCTTTTTAAATTTTCCATGTCATTGGCCTAAAGTTAAAATTAAGAAGACAAGAGTAGGGAGTAATTAAGAAATACTAATCTTTACATTTTAGACCAAACCCATATTTCAATTCATCGCAAACTATCAAGTACAAATCGAGCCGAGCATTTTTTCAAGTGAACATTATGTTGTAAATACATGAAAACACAAAGACATAAAAGCTAAATATGAAGCTGAATTTATTAGCTCAGATTACGCACCTTCTTTTCTCTCTCATCATCTCTAAAGGCATTTCTCCTCTTCATGAAGTAGGGCAACCGCAGGAAGTCCACCACTTCTCCCTCACCGTTAACAAGTGCACAAAATACTGGTGTGTCTCTGCCATTGTACATAAAGAAATATGATCAATAAAAAATAAAGAAGTAAGCCAAAGTAAAGACCAACTAATATATCAGTTGACCGATACTGAGACATATCAGCTATTGGCCAAAATCAAGCAGACATGAACCGATACTCCATGTGGGCATATTCCCTTGTTATAAAGCAATATAATCCAATTTACAGACAGATGCATGTTGTGGCACCACATCAGTATTTATCTGCAGAGTAGTTTGTGTACGTGTGTGACACCGTATTGCGCCTGAATGCAGCCCCAGAGTCACATGATCCTGTTTACACCAGTTCTGTCCGACCATTTGCTCTGAGGCAGAATTTTGAGCGCTGGCTTTAAATGCTCTAATCTGAACTGAAAGTTAACTTCAGTGCATATGAGGCCAGCAACAAAAATATATATATTTTTTTTTAATCAAAGTACCAGTGTGGAGAAAAGACAAGACTGTCACCAAAGACAGAGGACACACTCATGGCTGCGGTCAACATGCTAGATTATATAATGCTGTTTTGAGCCATGATTAAAAGCAATCTTATTTGTTAAGACTTGGGATCTGACAGGTAGCCTAATGTGTCCATTCTGTAAGTACCATAATTTTTGTCCAGGCCTGCTTCATGAGTTAATTTTTTAAGTAATTCTGTTGAAGCATGGTTGAAAAGCAATGTCTGACTTTCACTGGTTAAATTTCATAGATTATTTATTATTACTTTTGTCAGATTCAGGTTATTTCTGTGACCATTGTGAGTTTTTCTTTTTCATTAACCGAAGGGTACCAACAATTTTGTGTGTATATTCTCCATATACTTACATATGTAGCCTAAACAGACCAGTACTGCAAACTGGGGCCCAGTGAAAAAGGTAACAGTCTAACCACCCATTTGTTTCATGTAATAAAAAGTTATGCTCAAAATTCTGTGGCTATAGAGGTTATGCACTGACATAATTGTATTTGAAAAATGTCCCTCAACATTCCAACTGAGAGGCACTGAGTGGCAGAACTATGAGTGCCCTTTATCTCTCCCTAACAATTGCTGTCGTCAACACACAAACCCATAAAAAACATGTTATTTAAGTAGAGAAAGGCGCAGTTCAAGTTCAGTCTATATCACTGATAAATGTGACTATCTGGCATCTACAGTGCCCCTGTTGTTTAAGTGTTAACTGGTTTTCTACTATTATTAGACCTGCCACGATAATTATTATATTGACTTATCGTTCAATATATGAAAACTGGAAAAATGTATGTTAAAACATCATTACTCACCACTGACACTCACAATGCTGCCATTGCGGTCATTAAAAACATTCAGAATGTTGTGATGTCATCTACATAACCTCTATTATTGAAACTGCAGTTACATTTGTTGCATGAAAAGTGTGAATTTGAACATTGAATTTCATAAAAAACACTCAAGTATGTGTCTTCAAAAATGTGGTCTGGGAGAATATTTTTCCGGGACATTTTGAACAAAATCTAATAGAGCCAGAGTTTTATGATCAGTATATTATTTATTATTTTTTTATTTATTATTACTTATTATAATATTTACAGTGAATTATGACACCATTACATATAACGGCTATTATATCGGCTATTGGCAACAGCAAAAGCTCCTTATAACGATTGTATCGTTCTTAAAAATAAATAAATAAATAAATAAATGTATTAAAATCCATATTGGTCAGGCCCTAAACCAAAATACTGCAGTAAAAAACAAATACACATACCTGCTTGGTGCATAGGCTACTCCCATCACCCTAATGCCTTTGCCCTGGCTCTCATCCATGAGATCATCATCTTCCTCAATTTGTTGATCTGGCCTGTAGGGGGCAACCTTCAGCCAGTTGTACAACCGTCTACAGCAAGACTGCAGATAAAACCTAATCAGTACTTGTTTGTCATAGTAGTAGTCTGAATACAAGTTTGAGTCAAGTTCTAGGCCTAGAAATGTGGAACACATTGTTTAATCCTATTCCTTATCCTGTTTATCCTGTTTTAGCATGAGGATACTATTAGCCTAATATTACTCAAAAGGCCTACCTAATTTTGCTGCAGTCTACTTAAAAAATAATAATTAAAAAATAAAGTTTAAAATGACAATTTAATACATGTTAATTTCAATTTTTAAATTAGATTAGAAAAAAATGGTAATCAGCTCATTTTAGATGTTGAGCGCTGTGTAGCTCCTTGAGTTGTTAAATGTATCCTACATAAATGGAAAATTTAACTGAATAAAGTATGATGGCCCTAGTCTAGTCCAAGTTCAAATCCAGTACGTACTATATTATATATTGTAACTGAAGGGAATGTTTGTTTTTGTTTTTTTTAATTAAAGTATTGAAAGTAATTGAGTGTTAAGCACAGCTAATGGGGATATGTATGTATGTACATATGTATGTATGTATGCATGAATGAATGAATGAATAAAGTCTAGACCAAGTCTCATATTTATCATGTACAATACATCACTTGATTGGCTTACTGGATATATTTTGGTTCATGTTTAGTTTAGCGAGCACAGTTCTAAAGTAATACTGGTTTCTTATGTCTACACAATAATAAACTCATTCATATTATGCAGAATATTCTTACCCTGATGATGCTTTCTTTGGCCTCAGCGATGAGCTTGGCCTTAAGCTCTTTGGACATCTGAGGATAGAGGAACTGGTTGAGTGCCCTCTCTATGGCCATGGTGCGCTGCCTGTTCCACTCCTGAACCTGGTGACTGAACTCGTCCCTGTAGTAAAACTGTTTGATCTCATCAAAGTATGTCTGGTCCCCGGCAAACCTGCGTCAAAGAAGAAACCAAAAGTATTCAGATGTCAACATCCATCCATTTTCTTCCGCTTATCCGGGGCCGGGTCGCGGGGGCAGCAGTCTAAGCAGGGACTCCCAGACTTCCCTCACCCCGGACACGTCCTCCAGCTCCTGGGACCCCAAGGTGTTCCCAGGCCAGCCAAGAGCCATAGTCCCTCCAGCGTGTCCTGGGTCTTCCCCGGGGCCTCCTCCCGGTGGGACATGCCCAGAACACCTCCCTAGGGAGGCGTCCAGGAGGCATCCTAAGCAGATGTCCGAGCCACCTCAACTGGTTCCTCTCAACGTGTAGGAGCAGCGGCTCTACTCCGAGCTCCTCCCATGACAGCCCCACAACATCCAGAGACTTGAGGTACTCAGGACGGATCTCGTCCACCCCCGGAGCCTTGCCACCGAGGAGCTTGCCAACCACCTCAGTGACTTCAGCCAGGGTGATGGACGAGTCCGCCTCCGGGTCCCCAGTTTCTGCTTCCTCCTCGGAAGACGTGACAGTGGGATTGAGGAGATCCTCAAAGTATTCCTTCCACCGCCCGACAACATCCCCAGTCGAGGTCAGCAGCTCTCCACCCACACTGTAAACAGTGTTGGTGAAGCACTCCTTCCCCCTCCTGAGGCGTCGGACAGTTTGCCAGAATCTCTTTGAGGCCGTCCAATAGTCGTCCTCCATGGCCTCCCCGAATTCCTCCCAACCCCGAGTTTTTGCCTCTGTGACTGCCCGAGCCGCGGCACGCTTGGCCCGCCGGTACTCATCAGCTGCCTCAGGAGTCCCACGAGCCAACAAGGCTCGATAGGACTCCTTCTTCAGCTTGACGGCATCCCTTACTTCCGGTCTCCACCATCGGGTTCGGGGATTGCCACCGTGACAAGCACCGCAGACCTTACGACCACAACTACGAGCAGCTGCATCGACAATAGAGGTGGAGAACATGGCCCACTCGGAGTCCATGTCTCCAGCCTCCCCCGGGATCAGGAAGAAGTTCTCCCGGAGGTGTGAGTTGAAGACCCGTCTGACAGAGGGCTCCGCCAGACGTTCCCAGCAGACCCTCACGATGCGCTTGGGCCTGCCAGGTCTGTCCGGCTTCCTCCTCCGCCAGCGGATCCAACTCACCACCAGGTGGTGATCCGTTGACAGCTCAGCCCCTCTCTTCACCCGAGTGTCCAAGACACGCGGTTGGAGGTCAGATGACACGACAACAAAGTCGATCATCGACCTCCGACCTAGAGTGTCCTGGTGCCCCGTGCACCGATGGACACCCTTGTGCTCGAACATGGTGTTTGTTATGGATACACTGTGACTAGCACAGAAGTCCAATAACAGAACACCACTCGGGTCCAGATCGGGGAGGCCATTCCTCCCAATCACGCCCCTCCAAGTGTCACTGTCATTACCCACATGGGCATTGAAGTCCCCCAGGAGAACAACTGAGTCTCTGGTTGGTGCACTGTCTAGTACCCCTCCCAGGGACTCCAAGAAGGCCGGGTACTCCGCACTACTGTTTGGCCCGTAGGCCAACACAACAGTGAGAGACCTGTCCCTGACCCGAAGGCGCAGGGACGCGACCCTCTCGTTCACCGGGGTGAACTCCAACACGTGGCGGCTGAGCTGTGGAACAATGAGCAAGCCCACACCAGCTCGCCGCCGCTCCCCGCGGGCAACGCCAGAGAAATGGAGAGTCCAACCCCTCTCAAGGAGTTGGATTCCAGAGCCCAAGCTGTGCGTGCAGGTGAGGCCGACTATATCTAGCCGGTAACGCTCAACCTCCCGCACAAGCTCAGGCTCCTTCCTCCCCAGCGAGGTGACATTCCATGTCCCCAGAGCTAGTCTCCATGTCCGGAGATCCGGTCGTCGAGGTCCCCGCCTTCGACTGACGCCCAGATCTCTCCGCACCCGCCCCTCATGGCTCCTCTTGCATGTGGTGGGTCCACGGGAGGAAGATGTCAACATGGTATATAAAAAATAAAAATTAAAAATATGAATAACCAATTAAATTATCACACCGGGGCTACCCTACTTACGGTATTTGTTGTAACATCAAAGCTTAGACAAGCAATAACATACCGCTGTACTTGCAAGCTATTGATGATCAAATCACTACAGCATATCAAGTGAAATTAGGGTAGTCACAGCGGGAAGCCTGAACTCAATTGAAATAAACCTCACAAAATAAAATACATGTATGTGTATTTTAGCCATCTATATATGCCCCATGTTCATACAGCCCGGATCTTCAGTGTTGTGTTTATCATTACTCAAGATCTAAAAAAAAAACAGGTCAAAGTGAAAGTTGTACCATGTCTGTGGTCCTTATAACGCCCTTTTAAAAATTGTGTGATAAACAACAACTTCCATATAAAATAGCATGGAGGCTAGGGGGGGCACCTCATGAAAAAAAATCTAATTATTCCATTTTCAATCCAAAAGTTTAGGTTGAGTTGATATTTCATGATATTCCATTATATCCTATTATATAATGTCTTTGTTACAATAGGCTGAGTTTATAAGGGAAGTCAATGGTGCACATCTGGCTCATAGCTTTAACTGCAACTTAACCTATTTTTAAAACTGTAAAAATAAAGTTTGCAAAAATGTACAAAAACAATCTCCAAAGGTTGAGAAACTCTGAGTTTAAACTATCATGTCTTTGTCCTTCGTCCTTGTCCATGTCTTTGATTTAGACTACACTGTTCTAGCATTGGGATGTTTGTCTTTAGCAGAAAGGAAGTTAACATTTAGCCTTTTTTCTTTTTCCATTTTAGTAGACAAGCAATATATTTTCTCTTAACTCTAGCAGTGTCTTACCCTTTTTTCTTTTTCCATTTTAGTAGACAAGCAATATATTTTCTCTTAACTCTAGCAGTGTCTTACCCTTTGACTCCAATGAGGTCAATGCAGATGTTGATGGTGAGCAGCCCCTCATCCTCTGCCAAACACATTTTCAGAAACTGATCTCCATTCAGCTCTTTCACTGGTTTGTTTTTCAGGTATTTGAAAGAGTATGCGAAATGGGCTTCATCTACTTCCTGCAAAAAGATGGTAAACATGAAAGACTAATCACTAAATTGTCACAAAATTAGGTAAATTGCCCTGTCAATATGAACTTGACCAATATAGTGTGTAATCATCTAAAAATATGAAATGAGCTGTTGCTTTAATAGTTTGTATCGAGAGTTTAAAAGACTATTGTGTGAGAAAAGAAAAAGTGGTTGTTGGAGGATCATAAAGAAAGACTGTTTCCCCAGAGATACTATCGTTGAGTGCCAAAAACTGGTAGAAATCTGATAGAAATAACATTTGACGGACTGAACTAAACCGTGGGCTAAATGTGTAAGTAAAATCTGAATTTATGATTACAATATCATGTGTATTTAAAAACTGATCCATGATTTTTCATGTGAGTACGAAATGCAGAGCAAAAGGTGGCAATGTAAGGGTGCATATAATGCTACATGTGTATTTACAGCAGTATTAATTTGGTTAGTGTCTTTACCTTTTTTCCTTTCTTGGTGGGTTTAATGTTGATCTTGGCTCTCTCTTGGAAGGTTTGTCGCAGCACGTGTCTCACCAAGGGCTCTCGGGCGATCTGCATAGCTACCATGTAGCGGGTCCCTTCTAGCACGGCCTCTGGGTTTGAAAACTGGCTGCACACATAGTCTTTGGCCAACTCCACCGGCTCCGCAGGAAACTGCTCCGTCTCATGGCGCTGGTAACTGTCACGGAGATTTTCACCAAACTGCTCGGGGGTAAGACCAAACTTCTTTGCCAACCCATCTAAAGGAAAAATAGCAAAGGCTTATTATGTATTTGCTTACAGGTAAAGCAAGAAATTTCAATTGTGCTGTGTTGTGTTTTATTGGATTTAAATGCCTCTAGAATGTAGTATAACAGGAAAATGAAACACAGATGTGATTGTTACACACTGTTTTTTACACCGTGAGGCCCTCGTAGTCAAGACTTTACCAGCAGACCTAGTTCCTGTGTTGGATGATGTTGTGCGCATCGTAAACTTTGTAAAGTCGCGACCCGTGAAAAGTCGCATATTTGCGTCTTTGTGTGAGGAAATGGGAGCGGAGCTTAAAGCCTTGCTGTTTCATACAGAGGTCCGGTGGTTGTCGCGTGGCAAGGTCTTGGCCCGTGTCTATGAGCTGTGGGAGGAACTTAAAGTGTTTCTGACAAATGAGAGGTCCAATTACACAAACCTGCTTGCAAGTGATGAGTGGTGTGCAAGACTGGCATACCTCGCAGATATTTTTCTTTATCTGAATGAACTGAATACACAAATGCAAGGCCGAAATGAAAACCTGCTTACAAGTACAGATGAAATAAATGGATTCCGTTCAAAGGTAAAACTCTGGCAAAAACATGTGGAAAGTGGTAATCTTGAAATGTTTACACTCACCAAGCAATGGCAAGATGTTAACACTGCTGTATTGTGTGAGAAAATAGTTAAACATTTAAAAACTTTTGAGGAGAAGATGTCATTTTTTTCTTCAGCCTCCACTGAATGCCTTGACTGGGTTAGGGGCCCATATAGCTTAGCATCAGTTAGTGGAAAGGACATGACTTTACAGGTGCAAGAGGAACAAACTGAACTGATACAAAACAGTGGTTTAAAGCTAAGCTTTGCTGATTTACCTTTCAACAGTTTTTGGTTAGCTACTGCCAAGGAGTTCCCCATTCTGGCAAACAAAGCTATTTTGACATTGCTTCCATTTTCCACAACATATCTGTGTGAGGTGAGATTTTCAAGCCTGACTGCTATAAAAACTAAAAACAGAGAGAGACTGAGAGCTGTTGAGCAAGAGCTTCATGTGTCTTTTTTCAATTCCTGCCAAGATATCAGCTCTGTGTTCATCCAAACAGGCCCAGGTTTCACACTGAGTGAGTAGAAATATTTTACTTTATTATAAAATGCTTTTTTCTTTGTGTTTATTTGATTCCTGTTCAAAACACTTTGATGAGAATGACTTTATATTGTAAATATAGGCTACAGAGTTTCATTTTTTAACATTTTCTGCTGATGGTGTGCCTCGTGATTTTTTCAATGAAAAAAATGTGCCTTGGCTCAAAAAAGGTTGAAATACACTGGGTTAGACTACTGTTACTGCCTGCTCATTGGCCTCAAAAAACAAGTGTTAAGACAGCTACAGTACATCCAGAACGCTGCTGCCCAGGTCTTTACTAGAACCTGGAAATATGAGCACATAAGTCCTGTGCTCAGGTCTCTACACTGGCTTCCTGTGGCTCAGAGAATAGACTTTATGGCAGCTCTGCTTGTGTACAAGTCTCTCCATAGTCTAGCACCAAAGTTCATCTCCCGCATGTTCGAGCCATATGAACCATCACACACGCTGAGGACTGGCCTCCTGCTGGTGCCCAGAGTCAGGCCTAAACATGAGGAATCAGTGTTTCATTTTTATGCAGCTAAAACCTGGAACTTTCTTCCTGAAGATGTGAGAGCGATCTCTACTTTGACCGTGTTTAAATCCAGGCTCAAAATGGTTCTGTTTAGCTGTGCATTAGGGATGGGATGATATACGATAATATCGGTAATTGCGATTAAAAAAGGTCTGCAATTAATCGTTCGTGGCATTTTTTAATTTTTAATTTTTTTTATTTATTTAACCATTATTTAACTAGGAAAGTCCTGCTGACATTAAAAATCTTTTTTTTCAAGGGAGTCCTGGCCAAGCGGCAGCAGCAAATAAAAAATACAGTTACATAATTAAAAATATACAAGATAAGAGCAAAAGACAAACAGATTATGAAAAACAAGTGCATGTTGTGGAGTCAGCCTCGAGACCTCTCAGTTTAGATTTTAAATCATTCAAGGAAATCAACTCTGTCAAGTTCCAGTCTTTCTGCAACATGTTCCATGCATAAGGTGCACAGTGGACAAAAGCCTTTTTGCCCAGTTCAGTGCGAGCAAATGGAACAGAGAGCAACACATGATCTTGTGAACGAAGAGAACAACAATTAGCAAGAAAGTGTACCAATGACGACTCCTTCGAATGGCCAGGGCAGGCCATCCCACTCGAGAATACAACTCACAGTGATGTGTCATTGCTTTACAGTTAGTAATGAACCTTAGAGAAACATGATAAACAGTGTCAACCATTCGAAGACATTGAGCTGAAAACAGATTTCCATAATCCAACACAGAAGAAAGTCACAGCGACAAGTTGCTTCTTTACTTCAAATGAAAAACACAGCTTGTTTCGAAAATAAAAACCCAATTTTAGTCAAGTCAAGAATCCACATGTGGTTTGAAAGTGAGGGAGTCATCAATCAATACACCAAGGTATTTATACTCATAAACCACCTCTATGTTGTTTCCTTCAAGAGTGGACACTGTGGGGATTGTATGAGGCATCTTCTTACAATTAGAAAACAACATAAGCTTGGTTTTATCAGCATTGAGAACTAATTTTAGTTGAAGTAAAATTGCTGAACAGCAACAAAGGCTTTCTGCAAGGATTCAATGGCCTGATCAAGAGTTGATCCACAGCAGTAAATAACTGTGTCATCAGCATAAAAATGTATATTAGCATCAGATACATTTAGTCCCAAATTACTGATATAAATAATGAATAGGAGGGGACGTAATATAGAACCCTGTGGCACCCCCTTGTGGACAGTAGCCAGTTCAGAACATAGACCTTCATATTTAATGCACTGGGTTCTATTACTCAGATAATTAGAGAACCAGTCAACTGCTTGCTCATCAAGCTCCGTCTGTTTAGAGAAAACCATGGCATGTCATACATCAATGTGTTCTGCTGCTCATTGGCTGTAAGGGGAAAACGTCACTAAACGTGTCTAAAGTAACTGGTGGATTCTACAAGAGGGAGAGTTGGGCGTAAACGTTCAGTCACCTGTAGCACTGATTGGCTGTCTGGGGCTCCACTAACCCACAACCTCCACCTTATTGGCCAACAATGGTGTCAATCACAAGCTAACACGGTTGTTTAGCACTGGGGAAGAAAGTTGAAATGTAAAAAAGTGACTGAGCAGATTTCATGTTTAGAATACTTTCCTGCAGCAGATTGGACATGGAGGATCTAGCTTATTTTGTGGACATAATTTCTTGACTGGATTATATTCTCTGGACCTGTACAGAACGAATGAGATCAACTTTGTGTGAATATGTTGATGTTTGACAGAACCAGAGCCCTCAAAGGTAAGTGAAGTCCGTATCCAAATTTTTGACTTTTCTTTAAAAACAGCTTTCCTGTCAGCACTGTGGTGATTGCAGGTGAAAATTGTTTGCATATTCGTAAAGACGAGCGCCGTAGCTTTCACTGGATGTGTAGATTGTTTGTCTGGGTGACGCAAAAGTATATGTATATTGCTGTAGAGTTGTAAAGTAGGGGAACGTCAACAAGTTAATAATTATCGTGATAATATCGTTAATCGGAATTATTTTGGCCACAATAATCGTGAGTCTAAATTTTAATATTGTCCCATCCCTACTGTGCATATGACTGAAATGTTTTTTCCCCCCCACTCTTCTCTTTGAATGTTCATTTTATGATTAATATTTGTGATTATTTATTTTTTGATTTTTTTGTATTGTGATTTTAATGTCTTTCTTATTTTGCAAAGCACTTTGAATTACTTTGTGTACAAATTGTACTATAGCAAACTATGAAGTTTAAATCTGTCAACTGGACAAATCATTGTAGAAGTGAAGACATTTTCACTCCTACAACGATTTGCCCAGTCGTTTGCTATGGATCAGACCTGGACGACTGAGGGTCTACACAGACGAATTGTACTATATAAATAAACTTGCCTTCCCCATGCCATTTACTCAACCGAAGTTTGGAGTGATTCGTGCATGTTTAATAGCTTACTGTCAAGATGCCATTTTGCCAATCAACCCCGGTTTTCACCGCCACCCACTGCTCTGTACTTACTTTGCTCCAATTGTGTTTTCTTTATTCTGTAATCATTTTGGTACAAATAAAAAAAACAACAACTGCATCTCGCTAGCATAATGTGCAGCTATCTACAGAAGGGGCCAACAACTTCATGGGTCTTTGTTGTAATGATGTCAGTTCCCATTGGGCGTCACAGTTTTCTACCACGGAAGTAAGCGGACGTGTTTCTTTTATCAAGTCATTTTAGATGAACGTTGCGACTTAAAATGTTCAATTTATAACATAATGACCCAAGTGTGTCAAAATATTATAACTGTGTAGCAGACACAAGCACAATAGGTCTGCTTTAAATAAAAATCTTTTCAACTTGTAGTGTTTTCCTTCAAATTTTTACTCACCCAGTCCTACACTCTGACAGATGCTGTACATGTCGCGACGAGAGGCCTGTTTCAGATCTGGGCCTTTCTGGTCCTCTTCCTCTTCGACCTCCAGCTCCTCTTCCTCACCTACAGCCCACAACAAATTCTTACCACTGAATTTACAAAATACTTAACACTATTGAAAGTGTACTGGGATTAGCTTACCATCCTCATTCACTTCTTTGATCTTTTTGAGTTTCTTCTTGTTGGCTTTGGCTGCGTTCTGCATTTTAGGGATGTCACGACCGTAATAAAGCAGAAAGTGGTTGTACACATCACCCAGCTCTTCAAGCATTTGGACATTTTTTAACCTGGAAATAATATTTTAATTTGTATAAGAAGTCAATAGTAATAGTGAAACTGTTAAAATATTGATTCTAAAGTAATAATCTTTATGGAAGTTTGATTTTGAGCTCAGTTACCTTTCCATGTCAGCTGTGTCCAGTGGTCGGATACCATCGGCCAAAGGTTTGTCAGGGTCAGCAGAGATCTGCTCAAACTGAAACGACTGCATCTTCTGAAACAGACGAGTCAAGTTCTGCTTCCGGGTCTTCAGCTGAGTCCACTGGAGGGTTCAGAAAGAGATTTTAGGTCATATACAAAGTAGTAAAAAAATTAATAAATTTAAAAGTAATGTTAAAACTAAACAGGTCAACCTTTTCATCCCATTGCCACACTTTCCAGAGGTCATTGATGTTCAACTCAGGCTCCACATACTCTTTTCTGTAAAATGCTATGAATGGAACCTGGGACAGTGGAGAGAGAGCTATAAGTGTTTCTATGTTAAAAAATAAATAAATAAATAAATTGTAGGCAAATAATAAATTACATTGTAGTGTCTCTGGATTATGTTCATGCTTAAAACTTTATATAAGATTTCAAACATCTTCTAAAACAGCATATATGTATATACACTTTACATGTTATGTTAGAGTCTATTTTTAGTTTATTTTGAAGTCTATTTTTTAAATTATTTTGAGCTATTTATCTATTATCTTGTTTTATTGCATGTACCATTTTCCTTCTGTTCTTTAACTGTGCGCTGCAATACTGGAATTTCCCCACTGTGGGACTAATAAAGGCATATCTTATCTTATGTATATTCCTTTGAAAAAAGAATATTGTGGTGCTTGTTATAGCATGAAGTAATCCAAGTGAATCTCAAACTGTATTTAATATATTACCTCAAATTGCTGATTCCTCATAAAGTTGAGGGCCTCTTTGATCTTAGCGATTGTGCTGGGGCCTTTTCTGCTGAAGTTTGTGGTGGTCCCTCTGTCAAGATAATCTGTGCTTTCCTATTTGGAAGACAAGAGATACATAAATTCAAGAGGCACACAGAGAGAAACATACTATTGTTATGCACATGTATCTAAGGCTGCACCTGCATAGAGATAGTGAGGGTTGAAAAGCCATGTCTGAATATCCACTCTGCCTCCTCTTCTAACTCTTCATCTTCAGCAGATTTAACAGGGATTGCCCTTAACTAAAGAGAAGTGAACATTTTTAATGCGAGAGCACATTTCCACCAAAAACAAGCTGTCCTTACCTGAAAGCGCTCAGGCATGTCTGTGGTCCGGATCTCATTGTCCTGGTCGGTCATGTGGCTACTCTCCAGTTCACTTGGCTCGTAGATTTCAAAGATGCTCTTTCGTCCTAATCTCCTCTTGGTCTGTTTCTTTGGACGGTCCCAGCTCTCTTCATCCTGATCCTCCTCCTCTTCCTCACCCTGATCGTAGGCATCAACGTCAAAATCAGCAAAATCAAAATCTCCGCCAAAAATCTCCTGAGCCTCCTGTAGAGCACTGTGGAAAGAGTTACAGTTATTATCTTACCATTTGTTTAAACAAATAATTATTTTTCAAAATAAGACCAACTCAGGTAATACTGCAAAAACATATATTGTGTGTGAACACTTACGCGTCTGTGTATCCAGAGAACTTCTTTCCCCTTTTCTTTGTGATGGGTTGGCCATCATCATCCACAATGAAGTCATCAATATCTAAATGACACACCAACCAAGTAAATTTTATCCAAGTTCACATTTAAATAATATTACCAAGAATATAAACAATCTTTTAAAATATGTATTCAAATGTAATATTTAAATATAGATACCTAAAAAACTGGTATGATTTAAGATGGTTAAACAAGTTAAAACCATTCTTTCATCAACAGTGATTTTGGTCAATGAATCCTTATTTATCCAAAAACAGCACAGCACTCACCTGACTCTTCATCCTCTGGGCCCTCTTCATCCTCAGCCTGTGGCAGTGGCTCCTCGATGGTGTCTCCCTCCTCGAGGTCAGCGTCTCCATCTCCATCACCGTGAAAGATCTCATCCGCAATCAGGTCCTTCTCATCTTCCTCATCATCATCCATCATTTTCACGCGGTCATATTTCTTCTTCTGTAACACGCAACATATATACAATTAACACAATACTTTACATTAATTCACTTGTATGTATTTATAGAGGATTCTAATACTAAGTAGCCTTTAACACATTTCTACAAAAGAGAGTCTTCTTTACCCTCCGTTTGACTTTAACTCCCAAGTTTTCCTCGATGAGGTCAAGGTCATCATCATCCAGGTAGTCATCATAAGCTGCCAAAAGGGGCAATTTTAAATCACTTATTTGCACTTATGTCTTACTTTTCCTTGGGATCATTCCAGGTCATTTACAAGTTATCACTTACAAGCCAATTTCCTAAATTTCATTCACTTCTATCATATCTTTTAGCAGTGAAATCATGAACTCATGTTTTAGTGTGTTAATTTAATTTTAATTTCTGCAAGGTACATTAGAATTAAATGTAATAATAAATCATTTAAAATATGGCTGAGCACTAATAGAAAAAAAAGCCACACCATACATTCAAAGCAGCCAAAAAAAACTAACTTTAAGAAAAATACTCAGACAAAATATAACCAAGAATAGTTGAAAATAGTTGTAAATAATTACAAAAAACTAACTCACCTCGCTTTTTCCGTCGATGCATGACCTCATCTTCAGAGTCACTGCCTCCTCCACTTGCACTGCGCTCAGCTTCTTCATCCTCCTCTTCATCTCCATCATCAATGAGTCCTCTAAGGTTCCCCTGTTCATCCTGGTCCTCAGTATTCTCCTCCTCCTCTTCATCGTCTGTTTAAACCGACTCATCATAAGTATGCTGCCAATGTATTGTCTATGAAAATACTTTGACGTCTTACCATCTTCAGCGAATCTTTGAGTTTTCTTTGGCTTCAAATCTTTCTCTTCAAACTCTTCCTCTGACTCCTCAGCCTCGCTTTCAATAAAGTCAGACATGTTTCTATAAAAGAAATAAGTCATTAGTAAACAAAATATTTTCATCGACTGCTTTTTTTGTTATTCCAAGGATGACTTTGAAAGTCATTTTCCTCTATTTTCAACAGTCATTAATATGAACGTTTGGGGCGTATAAATGCATAATACAGATCAATGAGACCCTTGGATGTAAAACCAAGTGGGAAGTTATACATTAATCTTAAATTGAACTGAGTCTTTTTGTGCTTCAGATCTGAAGCTGACTCACACGACTGTGTTCAAAGGGCTTTTGGAATTCAACAAAGCCAGTGTCTTAGCTATACTACAAGTAACGCGTTTGAACACGTATCTCTCTCATCATATCAAATATTAATCGTTTACGACGGTCAAATGACGACTGATGATCAGACAGTAGGCCTTCGCTCGCTGTAATTTTCATGCCCGTTAGCCGAACTAGCATAACCAGCAATGACAACAACGGAAAACATGAAGATTTACGTCGCTACTGGATCTTTGGTTGTTCTTCTAAAACACACAAAGGATCACAGATACATTAGACTTACACGTCTTACAGTGGTCGTATTTCCAGTTAATATTTACGATATTTAATGTGCCTCTGTGTTGTGTTTTGTGATTTCGAGGAGCTTTTCTGAAAAATGGCCGCGATGCGCAGCGTGAGGGCAATCCGGGATGCACATTTTGAGTTTCCTGTGGATGAGTTTTCAAAATAAAGGCAGCTAAATGCCGCGACAGCGCACAAATACAAACATTTAGGCATTATTAGTCAAAAGTTACTGATTTTATGTCACCAAGTTACATAAAAGGTTACAAGTTTTTAAGTTTGTTGCACCATTCCTCGTGCAGCCTAAATATGTATCACATACAGAAGCATACACATGAGAATGCATGTTGGCAATTCACAGCAGTGTGTTTTCTTTATTTTCATGATCTAATACTACAATCTAGGCCAGGGGCGTCAAACACATTTTCACCGGGGGCCACATTAGCAAAATAGCTGCCTTCAAAGGGCCGGATGTAAAATAACTGTAACTACTTTTTAACTTGTTAATTAACTGTTTCTGTATTTATTACTTGTTCAAGTTACAAATATTGCATATGCATTAGCCTAGATGTAAAAATGTGGTTGTGCAACTGCTTATCTCCTGATAAAATTACATTTTAAGACCATCATACCTTTTAATTTACCCTGTCGAGGGCCACATGAAATGATGTGGAGGGCCACATTTGGCCCCCGGGCCTTGAGTTTGACATATGTGATCTAGGCCATTCATTTGATTTAAGTAAAGTAACTCTTTTGAATACCACCAAATAAAATAGTAACTATACTGATATATAGTTACTCAACAATTAGTATTCTGAATATGTATTTTCTGTAGCCCTACATATATTACTTACATAGGTTTAATCAAACTGATAAACTGATAACTAACTGATAACTGTGTCTGCGTGCTCTTACACCCGTGAAGAGCTCCTAACCATCAGAACAACAACTCCTGTTGATCTACTGCCAGTCTTTTTAGTACCTGCAGTAGATTTTATTTACTCTTTGGCCAAAAGAGTGAGGCGTCGAAGACGAGGAAAGCGGGCAGGGGCCTTGGTGCGCCTCCGGAGACGCGGCGCTCGCACGCCCCTACCTGGAATTTTCCTGTCTAACGTTCGCTCACTCAGCAACAAGACGGACGAACTGGCGCTGCTGATGAGGAGAAACAAAGACTTCTCTTCCTCTTGCGTCTTATGCTTTACGGAGACATGGCTCAACGAGCGTATCCCGGACTGTGCGGTTCAACTGGAGGGATTCCAGCTCCTCCGCGCGGACAGACAACGGGGACTCTCCGGGGGAAAGACGAAAGGTGGAGGTGTCTGTTTCTACATCAACAACGCCTGGTGTACGGATGTGACTGTGATCTCCCAACACTGCTCTCCCGCCGTGGAATATCTTTTCATTAACTGTAGGCCTTTCTATTCTCCACGTGAGTTCACTTCATTCATTCTGGCCGCTGTTTACATCCCTCCGTGCGCGGACACGCACGAGGCCCAGCGCGTGCTCGCGGAGCAGATTCTGGATGTGGAGCGAACCTTCCCGGACTCTTTACTGATCATCCTGGGGGATTTTAATAAGGGAAATCTGAGCCAGGAACTGCCCAAATATAAACAGTTTATTAATTGCCCGACGAGAGAGCAGAAGACGCTAGATCACTGTTACACAACAGTCAGTGGAGCCTACAGAGCCGTGCCCCGCGCTGCTCTAGGGTTCTCTGATCACGTCATGGTTCACCTCATCCCTGCTTACAAACAACGGCTGAAACTCTCCAAACCTGCTGTGAGGACTTCTAAGAAGTGGACCAGTGAGGCTGTGGAGGAGCTTCGCACGTGTTTGGACACTACAGACTGGAATGTGTTCAAGGCTGCCACAGACAGTTTGGATGAGTACACAGACACTGTGACGTCATACATTCAGTTCTGTGAGGACAGCATCATTCCATCATGCACCAGGGTGACTTTTAACAACGACAAACCCTGGTTCACACCCAGACTTAGACATTTGAGGAGGGAAAAGGAGATGGCTTTCAGGGCAGAGGATCGTGAAGGCTACAGGCGTTGCAAGTATGCGTTTAGCAAAGAGGTGGAAAAGGCTACAGCGAAGTACAATACACGTCTGGAGCAGCAATTCTCCACCAACGACTCTGCTTCTGTCTGGAGAGGGCTTAGGCAAATCACCAACTACAGGCCCAAAGCCCCTCCCGCTGTGGACAACAAACAACTAGCAGAAAAGTTAAACGGCTTTTATGCGAGGTTTGAAGTTTCACACCCCTCCCCCTCCTCCCCCACCATCATGGACATTACCTCCAAACCCACCTCGGACCCCCCCTCCTCCCCCACTGCCCTCACAGTTGTGGAGCAGGACGTGACTAAGCTTTTCAGGAAGCAGAATCCCCGTAAGGCAGCGGGCCCAGACGGTGTCTCTCCTTCCACCCTTAGACACTGTGCTGAGGAACTGGCTCCTGTCTTCACGGACATTTTTAACACCTCCCTGGAGTCATGTCATGTCCCAGCCTGCTTCAAGCTGTCCACCATTGTCCCCGTCCCCAAGAAGCCCAGGATCACTGGACTTAATGACTACAGACCTGTGGCGCTGACGTCTGTAGTCATGAAGTCATTTGAGTGCCTGGTCCTGCACCACCTCAAGTCCCTCACCTCCCCCCTCCTGGACCCTCTGCAGTTTGCCTACAGAGCCAATCGGTCTGTGGACGACGCCATTAACCTGGCCCTTCACTTCATCCTCCAGCATCTGGACTCCCCGGGAACCTACGCCAGGATCCTGTTTGTGGACTTCAGCTCTGCATTCAACACCATCCTCCCTGCTCTGCTCCAGGACAAGCTCGCTCAGCTCAACGTGCCTGACTCCACCTGCAGGTGGATCACTGACTTCCTGACAGACAGGAGACAGCGCGTGCGGCTGGGGAAGAATGTCTCGGACACTCGGATTATCAGCACAGGATCTCCACAGGGCTGTGTACTTTCTCCCCTGCTCTTCTCCCTGTACACCAACTGCTGCACCTCCAGCCACGACTCCGTCAAACTGGTTAAGTTTGCAGATGACACCACCCTCATCGGACTCATCTCGGACAGCGATGAGTCTGCCTACAGGAGGGAGGTGGACCGGCTGGTGTCCTGGTGCATCAGCAACAACCTGGAGCTCAACGCCCAGAAGACAGTGGAGATGATTGTGGACTTCAGGAAAGTCACAGCCCCCCTGCCTCCCCTCACCCTGACGAACTCCCCCATCACCACTGCGGACTCTTTCCGCTTCCTGGGCACCTGCATTACCCAGGATCTCAAGTGGGAGCCGACCATCAGCTCCCTCATCAAGAAAGCCCAGCAGAGGATGCTCCACCTGCGGCAGCTGAGGAAACTCAAGCTGCCGGTCCAGATGATGGTGCAGTTTTACACTTCCATCATTGAGTCCATCCTCACCTCCTCGATCACTGTGTGGTTCGCTGGGGCCACTGCCAGGGACAGACAGAGACTGCAGCGCATTGTGCGCTCTGCTGAGAAGGTGATTGGCTGCAGCCTTCCATCTATACAGGACCTGTACGTCTCCAGGACTCGGGGGCGAGCAGGCCGTATAGCAGCTGACACTTCTCACCCTGGACATGGACTATTTGAGCCACTTCCCTCTGGCAGGAGGCTACGGTCCATTGGGACCAGAACCTCTCGCCATAAGAACAGTTTCTTCCCCTCTGCTGTTTGTCTCATGAACACTTTATAATATCTGCACTAAACTGGACACTTAATAACACCGGTCACTTTAATAAGCCACTTTGCACTGTTGTTCTGATGCTGCTGTTGTACATATTTTCTCCCTTTAAGTATTTCATTTGATTTTTTTAAGCATATCTTTTTAACTTTGTGCATGCCCTTATTTGTATTTGTATTTATTCAGTGTGTTTATGTTGCACTTTTTCACCGAATCAAGTTCCTAGTTTGTGAACTGTGTTCACAGACTATGGCAATAAAAGTCTTCTGATTCTGATTCTGATTCTGAACTATACACTTTGGCTTGATATAAATATTTTATACATAGAATAGTCAAACTTTAACAAAATGAAGCAAATCTTCAATAAAAATGAATTCACATTTAAAATAAACCACATTGCATCTAGCCATATTAGACGTATTCGAGCGGGATTCTTTTTGTTCTGGTTTTATCCCTGTTGAAGTACTTTTGGTCCAGAGATTTTTTTTCTTTAAATATTTAGCCAACATTTCTCCATTGTGCAGCGCAATGTGTTCACAGACAGTTGACATTTTTTGAGCCCAATATTGCCTGTTTTGACTGTTGTGAGGTTGTTGCAATTGTGGAATATAGGTTTGTTCAACAATTTTTAGTTAGTTATATTCAGTTATTATAGAGTAAAGGTTCTGATCTTTTGATTTTCTTTCTGTAAAGCCTTGTGGAAAGACAAGGATTTGAAAGCTCATTCTTACATTAACATTAACACTATTATCAACCAACCTTTTTTTCTATCACTAAAACAAACTGGATCGTGACGCTGAGACGCTTCCGGGATGCTCTTGATGGATCTTCAAAATAAAATAAATGAATTAATTAATGAATAAAACGTACTGCGCACAAAACACTCGTCGCACAGTTAGCAAATACATTTACTGTATGACTAGGTACCAGTGATACTAAAGTACTATGAAAGTAATGTATTATTATGCAAGTACTATTGCTGCAGTACACACTCCGGTTCTGTAGACGGAGCTGTTTTCTAATGAATCGCAGCGGCACGACATCTTTTCAGTGACGTAGAGTTATCGGGTAGATTGTGAAGGACTGAATAGCCAAAGAATGGGCGTTTTAAGCTGTAATTTTCTTCGTATCTCGCTGTCATTTTTTATATTCATCTTATCATGTCTGTTCGGTGTGTGTTTGGGTTCCGAGTTGAGCTTTGTCACATGTGGATCAGTTATTAAGCTGTTGAACATAAAGCATAACGTGAGGCTCCATTCACACGACGTACGCTACGGCTCCGGTGAGTTTCGGACCACGTTACATTGCTTACATTTTTACTCATATTTTTTTTAATGTATTTTTTTAAATAATGGTAGACTATAGCGTAGAATTGTAAAGGTCAGTGTTTGCTACACACGGAGTGAGTGGAACAACTGATGAAATCTGTCTCTTAATAACTATATAAAAACGATTTTAGTAACAAATGAGAATTAAAAATGCAAGCAGTAATAAAGGGCCCTCGCAACCCTTGCGACCACGGAAGAGCATCCCACAGTGGGAGGGCTGTATATCAACCTTAGCCTGATATGTGATTCAATATTTCCAGTGTCAGGTTGGGGATAAATGTTTACAGCCCATTGTAACTTTGCTGGGGGCGCTGGAGAGCCATATTTAAAGATAGATTTTTTATGCACACAGCATTTTATTCAGCTCATCAAAACACACATACACTACATTGGGTTTCTCTGAATCTGACGATGTTTGCAAAAGTTACGGGAATTTTTATGCTTTCAAATTGGCTGCGTCGTTAAGAGCTCATTATCACCGCACCCTGAGACGTATGTAAATTATTTTAACAATTTTTGACGTCAGATATGATTATGATGCTGCCTCAGTTTGGAGTCTACCAGATAAAAACCTCAGGTTTGTTAAAGTACGAGTGCTAGATTTTGGACATCTGTATAATTGGATTCAACATGGCCGCCACTCGCCCTCCTCGCACATTTGGCTCAGGTGCTAAATATGTTGGTTAACAATACTGAATTTAAATGCCATGTTTGAGTACTGCAGTGCCCTTGGTCAAAGTTCTCCAAACCTTTGAAGAGTTTGGTTATCCCGGTGACTATATTGGATGATATTATGGCAGTCGATTGATCTACAAGAGATCAAATGTGCCTTAATTAAATGTCTGGTTTCAAGATTATTATTATTATTATTATTCACTCAAACTGCAGTTAAAGGTAATCCTGACCAAACAACGCTCAAGATCTGGAGATGAGTCCCTGGGTATGGCTCTGCTTCTGACAGGTTGTCCCAGAAGCATTGATTGAAGGATGGGTCAAATGTAGAAAGTACATTTCCCTACAGGGACAGTTAAGTGTATCTTAGCTTTAAATCAATTTCTTCGTCTTTCTGTTTAAATGTTTGCGTGCAGGTAGCGGGCAGCAGTCTGTAACTGGGGTTACAGCAGTAGAGGACAGCAACAGTTACTGGAGCATTCGTGGGACAAGGGACACCGCATGCCATCGTGGGACTCCGGTCAAATGTGGCCAAACCATTCGACTCACTCACGTCAACACCAGACGCAACCTCCACAGCCACTACTTTGCCTCTCCTCTCTCCTCCAATCAGGTGAGGACTAAACAAACTTCCACAAGAATCATGAGAGAAACTGCAAGCAGTGATAAAGGGCCCTTGCAACCCTTGGGACCACAGAAGGGCACGTCACAGTGGGAGAGCTGCATATTAACCTTAGCATGACGTGATTCAATATTTCCAATGTCATGTTGGAGATAAATGTTTACGGCTCATTGTAACTTTGCAGGGGGCACTGAAAAGACATTTTTAAACATGGAATTTGAATCCACACTCATTTCATCCAGCTCATCAAAATACACAGACTCTACGTTGGGTTTGTCTGAATCTACAAAACTTACAGGAATTTTTATGTTTATTATTATTATGTTCTTTTGTTAACAACTCATCATGACCACACCCTGATACTTATGTAAATTATTTTAACCGCTTTTGACTCCAAATATGTCCTGATGATGCTGCCTCAGTTTGGAGTTTGTGGGATAAAAACTCTAGGACAAGTTTGTTAAAGTATGAGTGCTCAATTTTAGACATCTGTATTATCAAAATGGCCACCTTCACATCAGTGTTAGGGTGTGGTCCCCATAGACTTTTTTTGCTCACAATCACATAAAGGGTGTGCATACCAAATTTCATTTTTCTATGACAAACCAAAATTTTCTGCCCCGTTACAACTGAGAGGTTTTTTTTTGTTTTTTTTTTAAGATAGAGGTTTAAGTAGCATATCATAATGGCCAGGTCATTAAAATACACAAACACACTTTTGGTGACCCTTTTGTGACCCCAGCCTTTGAGACAATGGATGGAAATTAGCCTTTGGCTATAATACAGTGTGTCTGCATTCATGTTGAATCATGTCTGTTCATTAACAGCGTTGTCCCAATCAAATAAATAAAAACATTGGGCAGTTTGAATCTAAAAAACGGTCGCAAAGTTTAAAGGGATTTTTCACTTTGCTGCTTCGTTAAAAGCTCGCCATGACCATACCATGACCTCACCCTGAGACTTATACAGATTCTCTTAACAACTTTTGACCGAAGTTATGTCCTGATGTTGTAGCCTCAGTTTGGAGTTTGTTGGATAAAAACCCTAGAACAAGTTTGTTAAAGTACGAGGTCTAGATTGCAGCCATCTGCATATTTTGATTCGTTGGAGATAGGGTGTGGTCCCCATAGAACATTTTGCTCAGGATCACATAAGGAATGACTCTCCCAAGTTTCACCGGATTATGTAAAACTTTTTTTTTTTTTTCCCACTTCCCATTGACTTTTTTGAGGCGTGGCCCTACAAATGTGTATGTAGATAGGCCGTGGTCTTCATTGGTATTTTTGTTAAGAATGATATAAAGGGTTTGTATTGTATTTGTCTACAACAAACTAAATTCTTCGATCCCATTTTAACTTTGCAGGGGGTGCTGGAGAGCCACTTTTAAAGATACAAGTTTAATTCATATATCACTATGTCCAGATCACCAAAACACACAAGGTCTACATTGAGTCCATCCACATCTGACCATTTTTGCAAAAGTTACAGGGACCCAAAGGACAAAACAATGTGGTCTACTCCATTCAGTGTTGACAAGACTTTACATTGGTGAAACTAAAGACCCGCTCCAAGAGAATGTATCTACACTGTTGCGAGAGCTCCTTGGGACCCAAGTCCACCGTATATCTCCATTTCAAACCCACTAACCACTCTTTTGAAGATGGTGAGCTACAGATCTTGGCCAAAGAAAATAAATTGTTGTTAGGAAAGACAATTGTTCCTTGAACAGGAATGGGGAGCCTCAGACATCATCTACCCCTTATCTATAACGCCATGCAAACAATAGGGCTAGCGAGAATGCTAATAGGTGCAAAATTACTTACTTTTTTGCATGTGTGTCACACTTAACTGTTTCAGATCATCAAACAAATTTAAATATTAAACAAAGATAAACCAAGTGAACATAAAATGCAGTTTTTCTGTAATGATTTTATTTGTTACAAGAAAAATACTATCCAAACCTGCATGATCCTGTGTGACAAAGTAATTGCTTCCCTTGTTAAATGATGAGATAACTGTAATTAATCATGTTATTATGGAAAGTTGAGATCAATTTCATAACCACAGCCAAGCCTGATTGCTGCCAGACCTTTCACATCAAGAGATCACTTAAATATAACCTGTCTAACAGGTGAAGGAGGCCATATTGGACCCAAGACATCATGCTGCGATCCAAAGAAGTTCAGGACCAGATAAGAAGAAAAGTAATTGGCATGTCTCAGTCTGGAAAAGGTTACAAAGCCATTTCTAAATCTTTCCAAGGCGCAAGCCACTGCTGACAAAAAAGAGCATAAAGACTCATCTTTCAACTTTTTGGAAGTGCATCCCGTTACATCTGGCATAAAATGAACAAAGCATTTGATAAAAAGAATATCATGCCAACAGTGAAACATGGTGGTGGTAGTGTCATGGTTTGGAGCCGCTTTGCTGCTTCAGGACGACTCGCTGTGATTGAAGGAAACATGAGCTCTGCTCTCTACCAATAAATCCTGAAGGAAAATGTCTAGCTATCAGTTTGTGACCTCAAGCTGAAGCGCCCTTGGTTTCTGCAGCAGATCAATGATCAAAAGCACACCAGCAAGTCAATTTCTGAATACCAAAAATTAGGGTTGTGGAGGGGCCTAGTCAAAGTTAGGACCTGAACCCAATAGAGATGCTGTGGCATGACCTTAAAAAGGAGGTTTATGCTCAGAAACCCTTCAATCTGGCTGATTTAAAAGAATTCTGTAAAGAAGAGTGGGCCAAAATTCCTCCACAGGAATGTGAAGGACTCATTGCCAGTTATCGCAAACACTTGACTGCAGTTGTTGCTGCTAAGGGTGGTTCAACCAGTTATTAGGTTTAGGGGGCAATTACTTTTTTACATGGGCCATATAGGTTGAGATGCCTTTTTTCCTTTTAATAAATAAAATCGGCACTTAAAACTGCTTTTTATGTTTACTTGTGAGTTATCGTTGTCTAATATTTAAGTTTGCTTGATCTGAAATGGCTAAGAGTGTAGAAAAAGTAAGAGATCGGTAAAGGGGCAAGTACTTTTTCACAGCACTGGAGTTCCACAGGTGGTTCTCGAATTAACTCAAATGTTTTCAGTAAACCTATCAAAAGCTTCCAAAAACATGAGTTCATCATCATCTTCTGTGTTTTCCCAAATTGTTTAAATGCATAGTAGTCTTATTCTATGTAAACCTCTGACTTTGAAGAAAGTAATGAAACATTGTCTAAAAATCCTCTAATTATTCTGGCGGTTAGCAAATAAAAAAAAAAAAAAAAAGAACAAAATAATTAAATAATTTTGGTCATCCTAATTTACCTTAAAACAGAAAAAGTTTAGTCTGATTTTTATGTCAGACAGACTGAGGGAAAAAAAATTGTCTTTTTATATAGTGTATGTAAACGTCTGGTTTCAACTGTATGTACAAACCAGCAGTGGTAAATATGCATTCATTTAGTGGATCTCCCTGATCTGTTTCTGTGCCAGAGCCACAATAGAAATCCTTTAGTCATGTTTAGGGCAGATTCAACACAGAGATCCATTAAATTAACACAAGTGCTCAAGTTTCAAGAGAAAACTTAATGTTAAATGTATGCTTACAAGTAGTGTTGTCCTTGAATAAAATGTTACATATGTACAATCACAATACAGTGCCAAAGGTGACAACAAAATTAACTGTTAAAACTAGAACTATCATTTGTGTACCCCAGAGTGTACCCCAGAGTGTACCCCAGAGTGTACCCCAGAGTGTACCCCAGAGTGTACCCCAGAGTGTACCCCAGAGTGTACCCCAGAGTGTACCCCAGAGTGTACTCTGGGGTACACTCTGAGTAGACTGAGTAGTACACCCCAGAGTAGACTCCTCCGTGTCAGAATCTATCCTTATTTGTCATTTCATTGTGTTTTTGTGTCTCTTAAGTAATGTGCAGCAGTTTTGAATGGCAAACTGGTTAACGTTTTTCACATTTTATTTACAGTAGACCTGTGTTTGATAACAAAAGTGAAGAACACACTTAATTTTTTATTATTTTCAGAGATTTTGTGAACATGAAGCACTAGTCAACTAGTTAGAATCAGAATTACATTTATTCATTACATGCAGCTGACCAGCAGAAGAAAAGTTATAGGAAGGTTATGAATACTGAAATGAAATCATTGTCACACAAAAAAGTGCAGATTTATTGGATTTTTTTTTTTACTTCCTGGGGAAAATAAGCTTGCATTATTACTTCAATATCCCTGTCTTAAAACTGCACTGTGCTATAGGAGTAACCTATATTGTTTTAAAGATGTGCAATGGTTGTATTATCTTGTTGAAATTCATAGATGGAGAGAATTCACATTAAAAGTCCCTAGTATCCTGCCTCTCTCATCTTCTTTTCTTAAACCTCCCAGTTACATTTTAGTGATTGATATTCTCTCTAGCTTGATTCCTTGCTAGTGTGTGTCTGTCTGGAGAGCTTTTCTAAGTGGCTGGCACTATTTGGCACAGAATGCTTCTCATTGGCGATGGGTTTCTTTTCATTACACTTTAGAAATACTCAGAATGAATAATTTACAATACATGAATAATGACATTGGTAAGAGTACATGTTCAGTGCAAGTTGGATAACGTTTAAAATAGTTTGAAGGACATTGCTGGGTAGAATTGGAGAATTTTTATAATCACTACTCTGCAGTAATGTTAATTGTTTTAAACATTGATTTAATGTTAGTTTCATTTAACTTATTCAAGCAAGACATCTTATATACCCTGAGATGTTTCCAATTAACAGATGTTTTCCACATTTGTCAAGCCTTATTAGTATCTCCATATTGCCCAGCCCAAGAATAAAACACGCATACTTTTCCATGTGTAACATTGTGAACCTTCTATGCAGGAGGTGAGTGCATTTGGCGAGGAGGGTGAGGGCGACCACTTGGATGAGTGGACCGTGCAATGCAGCAGCAGCGTATGGGGGCGAGAGGAGGCAGTTCGCTTCAGGCACAGAGCCACAGATGCCCTGCTCTCTGTAACTGGCGAGCAGTATGGGCGACCCATCCAGGGACAGAGGGAGGTGCACGCTATGTCCAGCCCCAGTCAGCACAGTCTGTGGAAGGCCATGGAAGGTGTCTTCATGAAGCCCAGCGACAGTGCAGCATTCAGGGAGGAGCACATCCATACCGAGTTTTAGTGGACTGTCCCAGCTGATTACTGTCGGTATCTGCCCCTGACAGTCTGCTCTGTCCTGTTTTATTACGACTACACCAGCACCCTTCAAATGTGCCTCTCTGCCCTCATGCTCACCCTATAATTTTTTAAACTGTAAAAAAAAGTCTCTGCATTAAAGGGCCCATATTATGCTATTTTCTAACAAACATACTTGGAGTTTTGTTTCATTCACACTTGTTTAACACATAAATCCTGCATATTTAGGCTTTTTAGGCTTTTTCTGTCAAAGAGAAAACATTCTGTTCCACCTTGTGATGTCATGTAGTAATACATGTAGTAGTCCTCCACTGTGTTTTTAAACTTCCTTTCACTAGAATCATTTGAATAATTTCAGCCCTGGAATTGCCCATCTCTACTGAACTAAAGGCAAAAGGAGCTGTTAACTTAAACAGCTCCAGGAATCTGAAGACTATCACCACTGCACAGGGCTTTTGCTGTCACATCGGGGGGACTGGTTCAGAGCATTTTACGTCATGTTTTTGTTAATTGCTTCAGTATTCATGTGGAGAGAGGGTCGGCTCAAATGATTTCTACTCTGCCTCCTTTTGTTGTTTTCAGCCAGACAACAAATACGCTGCCTAGCAAATCAGTATTTTTCATAGGACACACCTCAACGATTGGGGTTGTCTCATTTACTAAGAACAAAACAAGAATTTTGTTCAGTACAGAACTTGTTTAAATCTTTAACATCATTGTTTTACATTGATGCTATTTGTGTTGCAAGTTTTATCTTAGCAACCAGCCTGTAAGAAATACCTCAAATTAAAGTGTTTTTTTTATGCATAAGAATAACGTTTTACTGCTGTCTGTATTTTAAGAGGTATTTTCACATGAGCAGCAAGAGTTCCCAGAACTATTCATGTTTACCTTATAAACTGGCCATTAAAAAGTTGTTTTAGTTGCTGCAGCAATCTTAATACACTTAATACACTTAATACCTCTTCTGTTTTGCAGATATATGCAATTTATGCTACTATGACCTTTTGTGTTTATTGACCATTAAATCCTAGAAAGATAATTTACCATAAAGTCTTATAGTGCTTTAAACTATCCTCCAGCATTTGTGTAAATTTGAAAACGTAAACAGTTACAGTAAACAGGTTACAGGTAAACCCACTTGTAAATGTCTCCTTGGATAATTACACTTTGCATAATGCCTTTTTGCTTCTTCAGTTCTGGTCTGATTGCTGGTGGACACTGCCTTATGTCTATCTGAAGGGACTGGCTAACCACACTGGAACTGTAAACATCTATCGTCTCCAGTTTCAGCTGAAACTACCATATTCAACCTTTAACGACCCTACTATTCTCATTGTTCTGGGTCTGAGGATGGACTTATAGATGGGGGAGAGGTTATGTCTCAGGCCCTCATTCTTGTTTAAGGAAGGATTGTCTTTCTTAACAATAATAGCTTCTTTAACTTCCCTCTAAAACCATTTCTTTTCTCTGGCTAAGATCTGAACTTCACTATGTTCAAGGGAGTGGTTGGTGGCTTTGAGATGGGGATGCACAGCAGACTGGGGCCCAGAGGAACTCTCACGCTGGTATTGGTACATTCTTTTATGGAGTAGCTGTTTGATTTCTCCAATGTAACGCTCACTGCATTCTTCACTACACTGAATGGAGTAGACCACATTACTTTGTTTACAGTTCCAGTGTGGTTAGCCCCTCCCTTTAGATAGATATAAGGCAGTGTCCACCAGCAATTTGAACAGAACTGAAGAAGCCACTCAGATGAGCAGCGAAATGTCTTCACCCAGTTGACAGATTTAAACTTCACCTTTTGCTATGGATCAGATCTGGACGACTGAGGGATTACATAGACACCATAAAAAACAACCTTGAAAAACATACATTCTGCAAGCTTGCCCATTCACAGATCTGATATGTAACTTGTCTGGTGGCATTACTTGCTAGTTTCCATGGAGATCGCTTAATGCCATGCTGTGGAACATTCTAGGCAAAGCAATAATATCTATTTTAAGAGAACAGTACAGGGATTTTCACATAAACAGAAGAGTCCCCAGAACTAGTCATGTGTACCTAATAATCTGGCCATTAAAAGTGGTTGAAACAGTCTTGGTACAGCTTCTTCTGTTTTGCAGAAAGATGCAAATAATGCTTCTATGACCTTTTGTGTTAGCCTAATTATGAATCTTTTACCAACATTTTATGGAATAAATGTTTATTGATCATTAAATCCTAGAAAGCTAATTTATCTTAAAGTCCCACAAGGATCCCTCTTATATTGTATTAAACTGTGGAACACTCTAGACAAAGCAATAACATCTTAAATAAGACAAGTAGGTGGCAGACCCTCCACCAGAAAAGGGCACCTGTAATAGTAAATACTTTTATTTGATAAAACTCTACAGGCCACATACTTTGAACTTAGAGTGTGTGTGCTTTTTCTTTCATCCACTGTTTCATGATGATCCTGTTGATGCAGATGCCAGATTTGTAAGGCATTCTGAACAGGCGGGACACGCAAAAGCCATCCCCCATCTTTGAAGCTGAATGTATTTGTCGTGTTTGTGTTGTAAGATCTTAAGTATTGTGAGACCTGGAAACTCTGCATCGTCCCCTCAATCTGTCTATTTATAGATTTGGTATTTATACAATCTCCAGTTCACTAATGAAAGCTGACAAGCAAAGCAATAACTCCTGCCTCATCCTAACTCAGACATGGGCAAACTATGGCCTGGGGGCCACACATGGTCCTTTGGGCTTATTAACCTGGCCAAGGGGTAAACCTTGTTGTTTTTCTGCTGTGTTTATTTAACCGAATTTAATAAATAAATAAATTATTAATTTCATTAATGCATTTGGAAAACAACTGATAAGGGGGGCTTGTGGCACGGAAAGCATTTGGGTTTTTTTTGTTTCTTTTTAATCAAAACAAGTCTTTATTGCATAAACATATATGAATATACTTTAGATTAAACAGATTCAATTTTGTTATTTGCATTTTTAAATATCCATTCAGTTATTAACTATTGCTCTTTTCATTCTCCTTTTCTAAGCAGCATGCCAAGGTTGTAGTACATATCTGTTTTTAATTAAAATGTATACAATCTACACGGTAAAAACATACTTGGATCATAAAAAGAAATAAAAATAAAATCAGATGTACATACAGTATTTGAATGTAAACTTCAAAAGGTCAAATGAGTTCCCGTATATGCACTCTGCAGGGATGTAATTATGGCACAATCAGTAGAGAGTAGTTAAGATGAAGCGGTCTCTGCTGGTTTTAAAAGGTTTTAGACTGAGGAGACATGGTTCAGTGGTGAGATGTCAGTGTGCAGTGAAACACAATGATGGAGATAGCATACATTATACAGCCTATACAGGACAGTGTGGACATTCATGTACATTGTAACACATAGAGCTTAGTGTTTTCATTGTCAGATAGGGTCAAAATCCAACCTGAAACATGATGACTGTGTGATTTGATATTTGCATATTTATGAAAATGCCCTCTCTTGCTTTTTTCTGATTTAATAATTACCTGGTCAAAACTAGAAAAAATGGCTATTAAAAGTGGAGGATACATACAAGGTCTGGGTACGCAAAAGAAAAAAAGTAGATGGATTTTCCTTGTCCGATTACAGACATGAAAATCGAAATGACAACATGCAACTTACAGTATATTACATCTCACTGTTGTATTTGATCTTATACAAAGATATGTTTTTGGTTAGTTTTGTTTTTATTTTTTAAAGAAAGCCCTCTGTGTTTTGTGCCTCTTCTTTCAGCTGTGGACACGGAAAAGCCTGCACACACACAATGATGGACACAGATTGAAATGTGCTGTAAATATTAATATTCAAAAGGAGCACCGTGCAATAAGGGAATTATATTGTACTGCAGGTAATGTCTCTGGTGCTTTTAACCAGAGCTGCACAATATTACAAACTTATTTACAAGCATTTTACAGTAACATTATTGAATATGGCAAATACATCTTTGATTTTTTGTCATTATGGAGATGGTACTGCACACTACAACCATTTTATCCTAGGAAAAGATACAGTATTGCTGGTTTAAATGATATTATTCTGCCCATTTACTTTTGCCTCTAAATGCTACGAAACTGCACTTTTGGTTAAGCGGGAATCCCATTCATTTCATTTTGCAATTTCAGAAAAGGTAAATATGCCAATATCACTGCCATCATCACTCAGGTTGTATTTTTTATTTTTTATTTTTTGCATGGTGCTGCCAATCTTGACGGCAAATAAGTTCTATACAGACTATAACGCTGTTTTAAAATCACCCAGAGAATTGATAAAGTGTTGACTTGTTGGAGCACATAATCTCAGGGACTTATGCTCATTTTTAAGCATGGTTTCCTGTATTTTAGCTAATTAAATGACGACAGATAACCTTTTTACTGCTGGCTGGTCATTGGACAAAAATAGAGACACCAGGGAGATTTCTTCTATAAAACTGGGACAAATCACTGATTTTGGATAAATATGCTGGGATATGAGACACAGAGCTCAAAACTGGGACTGTGTCGGATAAGTAGGAACATCTGATCACCCTACTATTACCCCTCAAAATTAGCATTAGTGTTAGCATTGAGGCACAAACATTCCCCTTTGTAAAAACATGTCCTCCGGTGAAATATTCATTGCATTTGTGTTGCATTTAATATAGCAGTGGAATCCACCCACAGCTCCCTGTCCACCGCCTACCCCTCTAACCTCTGACCCCTAACCCATCCGCAGCTACCTGTACAGTGCTTTATCTTTAAATATTTATTCATTTTAATGTGACGGACGTAGTGACGTTGGAACAATAGACTTTTTTTTTTTTTCAATAGGCCATGTCCACAGAGCCTATTGGAAAAAAAAAAAAAAAAAAAAAAAAACACCCTTGGGAGTATGACAAAACCACATATTAGAATCTGAAAACCAGCAATAATATAAAGTTGACAATATGAAGCTTTATTGTAAATAAATATGTACTTGGAAATATATGTTAGAAACAAGTCCTGAACTGAGTTTGTTAAATGTAAAAGTAAAAAAAAAAAGTGCTTTTCTCAAACTGTGCTCAATTTATATTCACAGGTAGCTTTTCCACAATTGTAACAGCCTATTTTTAACTTCACTTCACCTCAGATATGCAAATGTGAGGTATGTTTTCTGAAGTTTTCTTCAAGACAAACTATTATAATATTGTGCAGCTCTTCAGTCACTGTGTCCTATTTCTTTTGTTTATGTGAAAAACAGAGGAGTGCGTTAAACTCCTGCAGGTCTCGTTGTTCCTTGCCTGTCTCGCCTTGTTCAAGCCTGTAAAACGCTGCTGCTCCACACAAAAGGCTCCTCACACTCACCTTCAACTCACAAACAGTTAGAACTTTTCACTCAACAAACCACCATTTCACTTTTTGAGTATATTTTATGTAAGAGAGTTTTTGTAAAGTATGCTTTTTTATTCTTTTTTTTTCAGTTTTACTTTAATAACATTAAACTAAATAATAATACTGTTAAAGTAACTCTAATTGCTAGGTCCTGTTTAGTTAAAAAACAAACAAAAAAACTAAACAAAAAAACAACAAACCTTTTTTGCATTGTGTGAATTTGATTTTCTTTTTTTTCATATTTACTAAGTAATAGTTCAAAATACTATTCAATTATGTACATTGCAATTCTTGAATGCAAATTTTACTGTCACTGTATAATACTCACTTGGGCTGTTTTAATCAAATACTTTTTTTTAAATTTTTTATTTCATCTAAGTAATCTATTTTAAATAAGTGACAATAGTTCATTTTTTACCTCTCCAACCCTCTCTGATCAAAGCTAAATCTCCTGTCAATACTGTCATATAAATGGCAGTTCATTTGGTGACCACCGGATGGCACCCTTCACCATTCTCCAACACCAACAGTCACAGCTCTACTTTATATCGCTGAAATACTGTATCTCACTAGTTTCTACTCATTATACATTCGTCAGTAAAGAGGAGTAATACATTACATAGGCTATATTTACAATGGGTTCCAGAGGAATGGTGTCATTACTATGGTTTACTATGGCAGTGTGTTCTCTTGCATGCTTTTGTGTGCGTGTGGCCTATATTCACCACATAAGGGCAGTATTGCAATGGAGATATAAATAAAACATACCCCCCACACCATAGTTAAAATACAGTCATTTATCTCAGTTCATCGCCCCAAACCATTTCACATAATATAACCGCAGTATGTATTAAATTTGAGATGATAGATATTGACATGGCTGGGTGCAGTACTGTGCAAAAGTTTTCAGTGGGTTTTGGTGAGTGAAGAAATATGAAAACACAAAACATGAAGGACATGGAAAGGTCCTGCCAAGACACAGGCTCCATCTTGCAACAATGGTAAAGCAGCGATGAGATAAGACCAAAATTTGTTGTGTTATTGTTCAGGAATGCTCACAATATTTAAAAAAAGAATATGACATAAAATTAAAATTGTATAAGACCATTTTGCATGGAAACGGTTATTGGCTAGCTAAAGTGAAGTATATTGTATTCTATGTCACTATATTTTTCACTTCTCGCTGTAATTTTAGCACAGTACTGTACAGTATGTGTCCTGTCAATTAGTATCTGTGTATTTGTATTTAAGGGACATTTTGATTTTGATTCTCCAATGGTCCCTCTCTGAGTGTTAACTTGTGCTCCTTGTACATAAAAATTTCATACGGCCCGAGATTATTAGAGGGCAGATCCAAGGATGCACATTCAAAAGAATACGTGGTGCAATGGTTACAAACGCATTCAAAGCTCATATTGATTTTATGATTAGTTTTGGGTGAGTAATTGTGTACACGATTCATGGAAATTAGCTCAAAGCACCTGGTGTTAGACACGTTCTGGGCAAAAGTCAAGGTTAAAGGGTGGTCTCTGTCTTTGCAGCAAAAACAGTAAGTTATACCCCTTATATTTATACAAAATGTCGTTTTCTATTTTAGATAACAATATTCATCTTTCAAGGTCACATCAATGAATTATGCATAGTGGAAAAGTCTTTTGTTCAAGTCAAATGGTTAAATGACTACATTCAGTACATTCTACAGGCATCACAAAACAGATGGTTGGTGTCTGTGCCAAGCCTGAATAAAAAAGGATGTATGTCACAATGTATATAAGGTCAAATTACTCTGTTTGCAGATATTTTGCTGAGTAAGTAGAAATATCTCATCATATATTTTGACAAAATTGACCCAAACATGTAAAATGTTATCAATACAAAATCATTATTATCTATACACAACATATAACATTTGGGCACTTTCAAAATAGGCAGCTCCAACTAATTATATATCTGATATCTTTCAGTCAATCTATTCTGCTCATATCAACATTGCAGGATAATGCAGATAACATTTGCGACAATCACTTAGAGGTACTAAAAAAAAAACTAAAAAAAACTTTTCCGCCATGATCTAACTCATTGATGTTCTGCCTTGTACAGTGAGAACTTGAACACAAACAGACTGACTCCACATGCCGCTAAAGTTCAAATCAAAGTGTAGAGAAACAGTAGTGATGGTTGAACAAGTGCTCGGGCTTTGGCCTGTTTTAGAGTCAAGAGTGTGAGGTTCATGAGTCCTGCAGGTCCTGTCCCAGTTATGCTCACAGTGTAAGTCGTTACTACGGCGACTACTCCATGCCGTTTCGGAGCATCTGATTGGCCGCAATGAGCATAACACTGATGATGAACGCCATGGCGAAGGCGCAGATCAGGCTCTTCCGCACGCACGTCTGACGGTTCTTCTTCTTGGGATGTACTGCAAAATAAACAAGAACAAAATACAGTTTAGTTACATGTACCATTTTAATTTAGGACAAAATGCGAAATAGCTACTAAACTGAAAATTTAAATCACACTGTTTTTCATAAGCCCCCCCCCCCCCCCCCCCCGGACTCTGACCTTGGGTGGAGTTTGGGTGTTTTGATAGAGATGCACCAATTCCACTTTTTCAGTCCTGATATTTGGGTTTTCAGTGTCCCAGGTTAGAGACTTTCCTTAAAACAAAATGTATAGCTGATTTAAATAAGAAGCATAATTTTAGCCTTTTCCACAAACATTTAAGCACACATTTAGCTGTACTTCATTCTCAACAATGAGTCAGGAACATGTTTTAGTTTGAACTGTTAACCCAGCCCAATTAGTTTCTTTTCTGGCAATTTATTGCGCTATGACACATACTAACTATCTGAAGTAGTCTCAGGCAGTTGTTTCTGCATGGCAACTGTCAACTCTGCTTATTTTGTATAATGTTCCTGATTGGACAGAAAGTTGTGTCCCTGTAGCTTTTATATTACTTATTACTCCAAAAAATTCTTTGCAAATTCATAGATTATGACTTTCAATCATTTCTCTTGCCTGGGATCCAGAATACACACTTCTTCAATACTCTATGAAGATGTGAAACTCGTCATTGGTGAATCTCCCTATTTTCAAATAGGTGTGACTGACAGGTGTATTAGCCAATCGGGGACATGTGTGGTCCATATCGGAAATAATAATGAAAACAAAATCACAGTGGGCTGAAAAGAACTGCAGATTTCTGCACAAGCAATGAGTGAAGCCCTGGACTCTGTTAAGCTGAGGTGAGATAAATTAGATTTTATTTGTAAATCATAGTTGACCAATGAGCTCCTTCATTTCGCATATGTCACTGTAAAAAACAGATATGATTGTACAGATTTGTTTAATTGTTTGACCGGGCTTGAGACACAACAGAGGACGAGGGAACCAGACTGATATCAATGTGTTTAAAAATTACAGAGAGATATCATTCTGGATTTGCCAGGCATTGAGTTCTCTATTATCTGCATTTACAATACACTGCGCTATAAGGCATTTATCCTAACGAGAAGAAATCAAAATTAGGTACAGACTTTGTACAGACTTTGACTTTAAATAGCATGAAATTACAACTGAATTACAATCTGCCAGTTCACAGTTTTAGGGTGTGAGGTTTTGACCATGCTATAGTTTTAATTCAGGTTATAAACCAGAATATTCCACATGAGTAAGCACTTGGCGTGAATGGAAAGGAAAAACTGCTTTTTTAACAGCCAGACCCCAGCTCCAGGTGAGTCACCATCTGCCCTCAACAGTTCGGGCCAGAGGCACAAAAACCCATTCTTACATTTGGAAAGAAATGACAATTGATGGACAGGTGTCGCCAATACGGCCATATTACTGTATGGTCTACATACATTCTATTATGGGTTTGGCAAAGAGGTTTGTCTGAACATTAAAGGTGCGCTATGGTACTTTTCTGGTGGACTGTCTGCCACCGTCTCCATAACAATGTTACTGCTTTGGAATGTTTCCGGTATAGCCTTAAATATATACATCCCCATGGAGAGAAGGAGATCACCATTAGGCAAAGACAGTGCTATTATTGACTAGTATAAAAAATATATATATATTTTGATATTCATTCTTTTCAAAAGTAATGATTTGCCACAGACAAAAAATAATAAATAAATACATAAATAAAAGGAAAACCACCTGGTGGTTTGCCCTCTCCGGGTGGGTGGTGAGTCTCTGCCTCAAGTGGAGGAGTTCAAGTATCTCGGGGTCTTGTTCACGAGTGAGGGAAGGATGGAGCGTGAGATTGACAGTTGGATCGGTGCAGCGTCTGCAGTGATGCGGTCACTGTATCGGTCCGTAGTGGTAAAGAAGGAGCTGAGTCCAAAGGCAAAGCTCTCGATTTACCAGTCAATCTACGTTCCTACCCTCACCTATGGTCATGAGCACTGGGTAATGACCGAAAGGTCAAGATCGCGGATACAAGTGGCCGAAATGGGTTTCCTCCGCAGAGTGGCCGGGCGCACCCTTAGGGATAGGGTGAGGAGCTCAGTCACACGAGAGGAGCTCGGAGTAGAGCCGCGGCTCCTACACGTCGAGAGGAGCAGCTGAGGTGGCTCGGGCATCTGCTCAGGATGCCTCCTGGATGCCTCCCTAGGGAGGTGTTCTGGGCATGTCCCACCGGGAGGAGGCCCCGGGGAAGACCCAGGACACGCTGGAGGGACTATGTCTCTCGGCTGGCCTGGGAACGCCTTGGGGTCCCACCGGAGGAGCAGGAGGACATGTCCGGAGTGAGGGAAGTCTGGGAGTCCCTGCTTAGACTGCTGCCCCCGCGACCTGGCCACGGATAAGCAGAAGAAAATGGATGGATGGATGGATGGATGGATAAAAGGAAAACAAGTAAAACATATAGGCTGTTTATAATAGGAAATAAAGGATGGTAATGAGCCAAAATATGACATTTAAGGTGGATCTGAATTATTTTACTAACTGCAGCAGACAGGGGGCAGTACTGCATAATGGACTTGTGGTTCATTGAAGAAAGCATTTAATCTTGGTACGCCATTATAAAACATCAGTCCAAGTAAAAATCTATAAAACAATATTTTCAGAATAATAAAATAAAAATATAAATTTATTTATTTACAAATTTAAAAATAAATTTATATATATATATATATATATATATATATATATATATATATATATATATATATATATATATATATATATATATATATATATATATATATATATTTATTTATTTATTTTTTTCTCAAAATGTTACAGTGGATTGGAATTGAGCTAAATTTCAGAAAAGTGGATATGTGAGGTGAGCCAGATGTGTCCTTCAATAATCCTTGCAGTGAAGACAACAACACAGCCCTCTCCTTTGCTGTCAGCCCCTCTGCGTCTGCTAAAATCACACGATGCATCAATAAATCACATTTGAGCTGCCAGGATCTGAAGAGGAGAGGGGGAAGGAGCGCGGTGAAGAGAGAGGGAAAGAGAGGAAAGGAGAGAGGGAAAAAGAGAAGTAAGGAGAGAGAAAAGGAGAGATTGTCCCACTGGAAGAGGGAAGGAGGCATGAAGGATTGTGGAAAACTGCCAGCCGGGGTTAAGTGCAGAGAAAGGATCTGTACTTGTTTGCCTGCTCTGTTTTTCATTTAATGTCTCTGTATAGCGCATCCGTCAAAACCACAAACATTTGGAGGAAAGCAAAGAGATGTTTAGTCAAGTGTTTCTTCATCTTCTTGCTCTAGTTTTGCAAACAGTTGGGCCCACATCAGTGATAGAAAGAAACTATTTAGAAGCCATTTCACCCCTTTTTGGAATAATGCTCCCTTTTATCTTGTCTACATTTGATTTAGTTGGAACAAAGACTGCCAGCTTCAAAGTCAAAATGATATCTCGCTGTATTTTTTGTACAGAGGGACATCAGTCTGGTCAGCATGTCCTCTGTTGTGCCTCAAACCTGACTCAAACTCAAAGGTGTTGCACAAGTGAATCAAAGGGGCTTATTGATCACCCATTATTTAGAACAAAATCAAATTACTCTCAACTCAGATTAACTAATTAATTAGTGCTTCATTCATTTTTTCAAACATCTTGTGTAATATTTTTCAGTCCCCTGCAAACCATTTTCATACTTATATACTCTACTTCTTCCATATAGGCTATTGCATGTATTTTTTTTTTCTTTTCTTTATTTTACTTGCAGCAGACATATATAGAGTTTGATTAAAATTGGCATATTTTTTTCCACTTGTGATTTGTGTACATCCACATGAGTCTGAAAATATGATAAGCACTGTTATATCGAAAAGGTCAAATGAGTGCAGGAAAAGCAGCACAAAGATGCTTTATTCTGATGTGTCCCGTACCCCCCTGAAACTGTGGGTGCAGAGGGATGCCCCAAGAGAGCTCTGGGATGAACCACGGGGGCAAAGATTCAATGCATTTCCATGAATGAGGAAGTGTCTGAGGAGTAGAGAGTATGTAATCTGCTGCCTTCGCAACTGTCCAGATGAAGAAAATTGTATTTAATTATTTACTGGCAATAAAAATACAATTGTATTTGATTATGGACTTTTTTAGTTTTGGAAATGAACCTCTAACACCTGGGGAGAGGTGTCCAATATTTCTGTTTCTGCACCTTTAGATAAAACATTCGGTCTTATCGCTGTAGATATCATACGTACAGCATTTCAAAGCTGTTTTACAGCAACTGTGACAAATATTTGGTTGTCAAAGTGTTTATTGAAGAAATGAGATGAAGTACACACAAACTAGACTATCTCAACAATACTAGACTAGGATTTCAAAATACAATACATAAACCAGATTGAATCTAAATTGTACATGAACTACAACGGATTTGGCCAGAGATTTCAGGTCAAATTTAGAACTAGAAAATGGTAGAAAAGATTTCAAATCTAGACAATGTTTTCTTAAACAGGGGGTATTATGCAATTTGAAATATATTTTTTTTGGGCTTTCTACCATGTTATAACATTGTTTCCTCATCAAAAACATGCCTGAAGAGGTTTTAGATGTCATCCATGTTTCAGTATTTTCGCAGTCTCCCACGGGCCCTATTCAAACCCTCCTTACAGTTGACTATAACATTCTGTCCAATGCACCGCCCACAAGCCTAGATCACCCATGCTCCCACATGACAATTCTACATAAATATTAAAAAAACATGATACAAAACTGTACACAGCAACTTGACAAACCTGATTTGATGTGCAGTAGTTTCATTAGCATTAGCACACACTGAATATGTGATGTGTGAGGGAGTAAGCGGAGGTAGGACAAAAATGAAAGAGAAACTTATAAAACATGTTAATATGTTATTTTTAGCATTTTCAAAACAATAAAAGGTAACATGGTGATCTAAATATCTTATGTGTTAGCACTTACTGCTACTACTATATAAAATGCCCTCTCTTTGAAATGAGACATTTCAGCTAACCCTTTGGAAGCTGAAAAGAGCAAGAATTATATGGTTTCTTCACATAATTCCAAGAAATTTTTCAGTATAGCTCTTCAGATCAGTGTTTATATTTAATAATGGCTTCTGAATGGTTAGCTGAAATGTCTCAATTTCAAGAAAGCATTGTTCAGATGATTACATTTGAAACCTTTTCTTTCTTGGAACAATGAATGATACATCACCAGACTAAAATATGTATAAACCCAGACAAAAACAACACAATATATTACATTTTAAACAAAAATACTACAAGAACACCAGTCAAAATAGGAATGTAATATGATCCAGGATGACACCAAGACTAAATCCAATATCAACCAAAAACAGTAAACCAGGTCTACAGTTTGACAACTGTCATCTTCTGGTTGCTTATTCTCTGAACATAAGGCTACTGCAGGCTATAACCTACACAAAAACAAGAGACAAACAACAGTAATCTCAATTCACTAGAGCCAGTCTCCAAAACAGACCAGTAACTGACCAATGGAGCCTTCACATCAACTTGTTGGCATAGCAACCAAATGTCACATACAAAAGCAGTTACAATAACAACAAAAGATCTCAACTCTGAACTAAATCAGATCATTACAGCTACTCAACTGTGATAAATATTACATTGAAATTCAAAGCAATGTCCTTAGTCTTGCTTAATGGACTTTGATGTTGTCAGCTACAGATTTACTTTTGCATTTCCACTCTAATCGCACTACGTTCCAACCAGGACTACAAACATACCAGTTCCAAACCAAACCCAAGACAGGACAACACACAGGACCAAATATCAAGACAACACCTGGACTACTCAACAAAATTAAAGGTGCACTGTGTAACCTTTCTGGGAAAGGTTCCACTATCTGCTTGTCGTCATAGAAATGTTATTGCTAATCTTCCACAATAAGGCATTAAGTTTATCTATCTCCACAAATAAATGGTTTATAAGAAACAAGTACTGAACACGGACAATGGATGTATTTCATCTTTTCCAGTGCATCTTGTGGGATGATATTGTTTCTGCATTAGTCTGGGCAGTTCCTTATTCATTTTGCCCTTATTAACTCAGCTTATTTGATTCATTTTTCAGTTCTGCTGCGTTTCACTGCCTCTTTCTACAGACAATGCCCTATTCAAACTGTGCTCTGACTTGTCAACAGCTCGATGGTCACATCACAGTCTTAACAAAACATTTTAATTCTGCTAAACGAAGCTGAATAAATGACTAGTCAAATAAAGAAACATTTGAGTTTGAGGTAATTGCTTTTGTAACAGTCACTCAGCTGAAAGGGAAGGTTTGTGTTTCAGGGGATAGCCCTTTACATGAAAATACACATATACAGCTATATATCCAATGAAGTTGGGACGCTGTGTAAAACTTAAAAAAATATAGATATAATAAAAATACAGAATACAATGATCTGCAAATCCTCTTCAACCTACATTGAACTGAATAAACTAAAAAACATATTTAATGTTCAAATTGATAATTTTTTTTTTTTTTATGCAAATATTCCCTCATTTTCAATTTGATGCCTGCAACAGGTTCCAATAAAGCTGGGACAGGGGCAACAAAGAATGGAAAAGTTGAGGAATGCTTAAAATACACCTGTTTGGAACATTCCACGGGTGAGCAGATTAATTGGAAACAGGTGAGTGTCATGATTGGGTATAAAAGGAGCATCCCTGAAGGGCTCAGTCATTCACAAGCAAGGATGGGGCGAGATTCACCACTTTGTGAACAACTGCGTGAGCAAATAGTCCAACAATCTAAGAACAATGTTTCTCAATGTACAATTGCAAGGAATTTAGGGATTTCATCATCTACGGTCCATAACATTATCAGAAGACTCTCTCTGGAGAAATCTCTGCACCTAAGCGGCAAGGCCGAAAACCAACATTGAATGCCCATAACCTTCGATCCCTCAGGCGGTACTATATTAAAAACAGACATGAATGTGTAACGGATATTAGCACATAGGTTTAGGAACTCTTCAGGAAACCATTGTCAGTTAACTACATCTCCAAGTGCAAGTTAAAACTGTACCATGCCAAGCAAAAGCCATGTATCAACAACACCCGGTAACACCGCCGGCTTTTCTAGGCCCGAGCTCACCTGAGATGGACTGACGCAAAGTGGAAAGTGGTTTGTAGTGTATTATAGATGCTTTTAAAGGTACTGTATGAAAAAATCTTAAAGCGACAGTAGCTTGCAGTGTGTGCTGGATGATTTTAAAGGTGCTGTCTGATCCATATTCTTAAAGTTACATTAATTTGCAGTGTGTGCTAGATACCTTAATAGGTGCTGTGTGGTGTGTGTTTTATTTTGAACTAGTTTTGATTGTAGATTAAGTGCTGCGTGATACACACTCTTGAAGTGACAGTACAAATTTCAAATTTCAAAATTAATAATACGGTAAAAAAATTGTATTAATTCTAATAAACGATATTCTTATAAAAAACATTTTTTTATGTTTTAGATATTTTGGATTTTAATTTAAAAAACGCTGAAATTGATTATACAAAATGGCACAATTTATCAAAATGACTGAGCTCCTAGAGCATTTACAGAGCAAGATTCGTGAGGACGAACCAGATCCTAAACAAGCTAAAGCTAAAATCACACTGATTAAAACGCTGTTTAGTAAATATAGTGCAAAAAGGTTAGTTCATTGCGGTAAAGATGTGCTTGCCCCAACCAATGCCCAATGGGAAAAAATCATGAGCTACCACACGGCAAAGGTCATGCATCATCAGACACACCCAGTCTGGACTCATGGCAAGATGTTAAACGAAGACAAAATTAAACAACACCAAGACAAACTAGAGACTGCACAAAAAAATTGAAAAATGGGCAAAGCAACTCCAAATCCAGAAGCATGAACAGACACTGGCCTATGTACTGGTCTTAAAACCCAAACAAAAGGCAGGAAAAGTGGTGGCATTCAAGAAAATACCTGCCAAAGGAGAAGCTGAAACAGAAGAAGAAAAAACTACAAGCGCTGGTATTTACCCTGTACTTAATAAGTACACAAGAAATAATGGCAATGAGCAGAAACGTCATTCCTACAACACCAGAAGCAGCATTGGCTGGACCCAAAATTTGGAAAGTGCTGATGAAGGGGAGGAAAAGGAAGGTGCAAGACAACATGACAAAAGAAATTCTGTGAGACCTCATAGAAATTCATTTGACGATGGCATTTCTCACAGGGAGTGCACAAAAAGCCACTTAGGAGCTGAGTCTAAGCTAGAATTCCACCCAGACATACCTCGACTACAAACTGATTGGTTGATGGCTCCACAAGCACCCCCAACCCCCACCAGCTCCACACTATGCCACCCACCTTCATACCAACCATCAGAAGCCAACCTGTTTGCCCCCACCACAGCAGAAGAAATGATACAAGGAGCAACACACAAAGTGAAGGGAGGAGCTTTGTCTCTGGTCCCACTTGGATCCACTCCTATAGATGAAAAACTTCAAGATATCCAACTCCAGCTCAGTGCACTAACAAACATTTTGGAATCACAAGTGGCAACAACACAAAAACTGACTAACCTGACCAGACACTGTGTGCCAAAGGGAATCTCAAGACAAACCAGTGACAGAACAAGTGACCCTGGCAGCTCTACTGACCCAGATGAACCTAAGAAAACAGCCAAAATAATACTGAAGCCACTTGATAAAAGCATGCTACATGTCCTGGAAAAAAGAGCTACACCATCAACATTGCCACCATCAGACGTTAAACCAGAAGAACCACAGCCAATCACGGGCTCGTTCACCACCATAGTGGACATTCAGAGCGTACAAGACACATTCATAAATAGATCTATGACACCCCTCCATGGAAAACGACAAGAGCCACCAACTGACCTGCTCGATTGGGGCCCAGGAGAAACACCAGGAAAAGCCCACATTGCACCACTGAGAGTAATGCCCGGACATACGCCACTGTACCAACCATTGCAACTTAAAGATTTTAACTCCTTGATGATGAGCCTCCCACGCATCATCCAGAGTGGCCTGGCCTGGCTCCGTGCTCTGCTTAAGTACACAGCAGGATTAACCCTCTGCTGGGGAGACATACAAGCCGCCTTGGTGAGAGCCACTGATGAGACAACTGCAGAAAACATACGTTGAGCAATACAACAAAAGCTTCATGCACCAATTCAAAGTAACACAGGCCTGGTCACATTCAAGCTTCACCTGTCAGAAGAACTGAAAAACTGCTTCCCAACTATGCTCCATGATGGACTGCTGTCCCTGCAGATGAAGAGCGGTGAAGATAACCACACATACAAACAAAGAGCCAAGGCACTATTCTATGACACAACACGAGAACCCCTGGAGACAGGAACTGGATCCACAGTGATGTTTTTCTCAGCTCTGGTCAGAGCCAGTTCAAGAATGCTTGAGTGAAGTAGTGGGCCTCCACTCTAAGCCAGAAGAAGAATTTGACATGCAATGCAGCCGCTTTGTCTCTAAATGGCTCCAGTCTAAAAGTGAAAATGAAGAGCAGAAACTAAATATGGAAATGGCTACACTAAAATTACAAAAAAAAAAAAAAAAAAAAAACCAGGAAGAAGTCAAAGAGAAAGAAAACAAGAAGAAAACTACAAAGGTACTGACAGTCCAAGAAGATGATAAAGAAGAAACTGCCACAACCAGTCAACTTGCTGCTGCAATCAAGATGATCATTCAACAACAAGCTCCACCTGTCCAACAACCAGCAGTACAACAACAACCACCAGCTCCTGCTACAGCCCAAATGAACCCAGGAGTTATAATCTACACGGCTCCTGGAGGAAGAGGAGGACAAGGAAGAGGACGAGGAGGACAAGGAAGAGGACGAGGAAGGAGTGGACGAGGAGGAATAGGAAGAGGGAGAGGAGGAAACATGAATATGCAACCCAATCAATGTTATGCATGTGGTGGAATTGGACATTGGTTAAGACACTGCCCACTAAGGCAACAACAAATTCAGCCACAACATGGATACAATCAGGTGCCGCCACAACAGGGGTACAATCAAAATTTCATGCAAAATGCTCAGCCGCTGATGCCAACCACAACCAACAACCACAGATACAACCAGCTCCAACCATGATGACACAACAAAGTCAGGTCCAACCACAGATACAACCACCTCCAACCATGGTGACACAACAAAGTCCAGGACAATATGGACTACCCCAAGCCCCAAGAATGATGCCACTTCGCCGTTACAACTACGCTCAATATCCTGATGACCACGGGTGTTTTCATGAATATGACAAATGAAGGGGCCTACAGCCATACCAAGGCCAGTCACTGAAACTATGGAAAAGCGAGCCAATGGTGGTCTTGATGATAAATGGACAGAAAATATGTTTTTAATGGACTCAGGAGCCACAGTTTCCTGCATAAGACACCCATTTTTACTGACTACGAAGACTATGTCCATTTCCGGCTGTTTAGGAAAACCAGAAACAAAATATTTCACTGAACCATTGGCAGTAAGCATGGAGGATTTAACTACTGAACATGAATTTCTATACCTACCAGATTGTGAAATCTCGCTCTGCGGAAGAGATCTTATGTGCAAACTCTCATTGTCTCCAGTTTTCTGTCCAGAAGGACACAAACTACTCACAAAATCACAGACTATCAAATTGATAAGAAGCCTGGAACCAAAGAACCACACCAAGATTTTATACTTGTGATAGAAGATTTGAAAGCACTAACCACAGTCTACTGGACACAAGTCCTAACTGATCCGGAGGCAGTACAGCTACCAAGAAGAGTGGCCATAATGAAATGCAAAGCTCACACTAAAGGAAATCATGTAGCAGACACAGCCGCAAAACAAGCTGCCAACTACAATGGAAGAGCAATGGCTGCCCGAAGTTTCTCAACTACAAATGGAGAAACTGACACAGAAACACAAGACAAAATACCAGAAATGCTTGACACAGCACCAGAGATGACACCACAAGGAATCATCGAAAAAAAACATATGTAAGAGAAATCCAAGAAGCAGCTGGAGCATATGAACATTCTGTCTGGACACAGAGAGGAGCTAAAAAAGATGAAGATGGACTATGGAGAAACCATGAAGGAAAAGTTGTTGTACCAGTACCACTCTTACAGATGCTATTTGATGAATATCATGGACCAACACACAGAAGCTATGAAGCACTCCTGAAACACATTGACCTTTGGTGGCACCCACACATGAAATCGCTTTTGTGATATTGGATTGACACTTGTCACACCTGCCAAACTATGAACCCCAAGAAGACCTGTAAAACTCCACCTGGCACTTTTACACTTCCAAATAAACCATTTGAGAAGATTGTGATGGATTTTATGGATATGGGCCCTCGCGGTTTTCGTTATCTTTTAGTGATTGTGTGCGAGTACCCTAAATGGGTAGAAGCATTTCTGTGCAAAACAGAGTCAGCTAAATAAGTTGTTAAACATTTAGTGCAGGAGGTAATCCCTAGATTTGGTGTCCCTTATCAGATCAGGTCAGATAATGGAACTCATTTTACAGCTAAGGTAGTCCGCGACTCATTAAAGGCCTTAAACATTTCTCAGCATTTTGGTTGTATCTACCATCCTTCAAGCCAGGGTCAAGTTGAATGCATGAATGCTACTATTAAGAGAAAACTAGCTAAGGTTTGGCAAACTTGCAAAATAGATTGGGTCACAGCTCTTCCTGTTGTCTTGATGGACATCAGGAACAGTGTAAACAGAACCACATGTTTTACACCTCACATGCTTTTGACTGGACGAGAAATGCACAAACAAATTGGACCTTTCACCGAGGACTCTCCTTTCCTTGACTGGGGTAAACAACATCATGACTATGTCCAAATGCTGCAGAAAATAGTCTCTGAAATGCTCAAATGCAGAGAAAGGACTCACACTGTTTAAATGACTCCAGACGCTGACAATGACCTGGCCCCTGGTTCCTGGGTCTACATTAAAGTACACAAACGCAATAATTGGACTCAACCCTACCAAACTGGACCCTACAAATTCACTCAATCAATCGGGAGATCTGTGCAGGTCCAGCACGGCGATTCTAAGTTCTGGTACCATCTATCACATTGCATCAAGTGTCCAGTGGACCCCACTCAACGTACCCTTGCCGAAGTTTGCACTGACATCAACACAGCAGCTCCAGAACCAGATGGGGAGGGACCAGGCACACCCAACCCCGGGGCTCCGGGGGAGGAAGAAGAGAGAGAAAAAGGGGGAGTATAGACCATGCCCTCATTTTCCATGTACCTTACGTGAACTTCTTTATTTTTTCTTAATCATTTCTATTTTTCTTGTTTTAGCTTGGTGGTATCTACACAATAGTGAGAAAGAGGACCTTGGACAGCCAACAAGATCAACCACAAACGCAACAAATATAACAAGTGACATGCACCCTCCGGCTGGAGGGGATCGCAACAATACAGGTATGAAACGGAGAGCACTGAAAAGGGCACCAAGAGAAACAGGTTTAAAATCTAGAGGAAAAAGATTCATTATTAATTGTTTAGAAGGACAGGACTGTACAGTACAACTTGACATATGTGACTTTCTGATCTGCACGACTGACCCTTGTAAACTCTCAAATAGAAAAATCTCTATTGTATATTACAATTGCCTCAACTACTGACTGGACCCATAAACACAAGCCAGACTTTCCACAAAATCCTACTTTACCTAAACGTCTACGACTTATCACTACTGCTATAGCTAAACAACAACCACACACTCAGCTTTTGCATTTGTCTGCCTCTGAACCCCTATCCACGAATGATTCACCAGATGACTCTGACGTTGAAACTGACTCAGTTTAAATTTAATTTTATTGTTGGTGTTTCCTTCAGTAGCTGCTCTTTGTTTCATCCATGCTGTCCGAGTGTCATACACATTTTATAAATCTGAATGTCACATATTTTACACAATGTTTTATGATTTGAAGCTCTGCTAACATTTTATGAAATTATCCACTTGATATTGATAATTTTTATATATTTTTTATGTTTTAGCTAAGACTTATGATTTTCTGGGTGGTTTATTTTATTTTTGTTGAAAGGTAGCGACTGGCGCCTTTCTTTTTGTGATCACATGTGTATGTAATCAAAAGGGGGAATTGTGAACAATATACAAATATATTACAGTGCTTACAAAATGTCCTGTCTCCCACAAGACAGTGTCATTTCTTACTCTCAGACATAACGTTACATTTTGGCCAAGGTCACATTTGGCACTTCTTCACAATAGCTTCTTTGATACAGAACGAGTAACACCCACCCTGAGATGATTAAAAACACTGGTATAATCGCAAATTGTTAGACTCTGCATTTGATTCTACATGGACTTTGCATTTGATTCTGCTTTGAATTTTGCTATACGCTGCCTTTAACCCGACTGTAAAATAAAAATCTACAGAACGATTCCCGAGCCTCTGCGCCTGTTCTTCTGCAACAGAACTGAAACCGACAGACATCCCTGCTTATTTCAGGAAGACAATGCCAAGCCACATTCTGCACGTGTTACAACAGCATGGTGTCGTAGTAAAAGAGTGTGGGTACTAGACTGGCCTGCCTGCAGTCCAGACCTGTCTCCCATTGCTAATGTGTGGTGCATTATGAAGCGCAAAATACGACAATGGAGTCCCTGCGCTGCTGAGCAACTGAAGACATTCAGTTCAGCAAGAATGGGAAAGGATTCCTCCTGCAAAGCTTCAATAATTAGTGTCCTCAGTTCCCAAACGTTTAATGATTGTTGTTAAAAAGAAAGGTGATGTAACACAGTGGTAAACATGCCCCTGTCCCAGCTTTATTGGAACGTGTTGCAGACATCAAATTGAAAATTTGTGAATATTTGCAATAAAGTTTATCAGTTTGAACATTAAATATCATGTCTTTGTAGTTTATTCAGTTGAATATAGGTTAAAAAGGATTTGCAAATCATTGTATTCTGTATTTAAGTTTTACACAGCGTCCCAACATCATTGGAAATGGGGTTGTATTTATAAAGTAAAAAATGATATGTCTATGTAATAAAAAATTGTGCTGCCTACCATATTACTAAAACATGACAGTTGGTGCTGAAACTCCTCAGTGGTCCAACCAATGCATACTGTTGCTGTGCCACTGGACTTCAGTCCACTGCCACCATGGTTTAATATGCTGGGCGAGTATGGTGAATAAATAATGCATGGAATTGTAAAGAATTTGACCACCTGTAAAAGTGCTATGTAAACCAAATGCATTATCATTATTTTAACATTTTGTCAGCATATTTTCATTTCATAAAATAAGTCACAGTGGAAGCAGTTACAATAAAGAAACGGATTATTTTTGACTAATGTTATATTCCTGCAATATTCATACAGCGTAAATCTGATCAGAGCCCCAACTTTGTTCACATTTTTCTATTTTCTACTCTATAATGTAAGTTAAAAGAAATCATAATGCTGTTCTAACTGTTTTTGAGCATAAAACACCATTTACTTTTACATGTTTTGGACAATGCTGCTGACTATTGTATTACCTCTTTAAAAACGTTTGAAACTGAGCCTTGCAGAATCACTGTGCCCATTTAGATTAATAGCCATCAAATTATACTTTAATGTTCAGATTGGGATAAATAATTATATCTGTGGCAATGTTTGTGTGGCTATTTACGCTAACAGGTCCATTTACCAGTAATGTGCCTTTTGTCTTTGCCTAAAGTTGATATTATCCCCATGCTTTTATTTTTCTGGATATAAGTAAATGCAGGTATTAATTCAGACTTGATCTAAAATGACTTAGTAACAGAAACAAGTCTGCTGACTTCCACATTAGAAAACTGCTGTGCCCAATGGGAGCTGATGCCGCTGTAAACATCACAAGAAAGAATCTGCGCCTCTGATGGATAGCTGCAGATCATGCCAGTGAGTAGCGGATTTTTTCATTAGTACCAAAATGACTATGCAACACTACTGAATCCTATGTGTATCATCAATTAAGAAAATAAAATTGGATAATGCAGTAAGCAGAGAGCAGTGGGAGTATGCCGGTGATGGTGAAAACGGGAATTGATCAGCAATATTGTGTCTTGAAAATAAGCGATTAAAGATTGCTCAAACATGCACAAATCACTCCAAATACAACTTTGGTTGAGTAATTGGTGAGGGGAAACATTGTTGAAAGCTCTAAAATGTTGATTTTCCAGAATTGGCCTTTAATAGTGGTCCAAATTCTTCAGAGGCATCAGTTTTTAAGGCTGTTTCACAACTTAGCACAACCATGGAGAAAAACCTACTAACCATACACCAGTTCTACTTCCAGGTTTATGATCAAGGAAAAATATGTCTTATATTTAAATGCAGACACCAAATAAAGATCTGATTTTGTGCAATAACAGCTGCTTTTACAACAGAGTCAAATTGGATACAGGACCTTTAATTACCTCCTGAGTCATGACTGCATGGTTTTCAGTCAGTGTACGGGGAACAGTGCCTTGAGGGACTGCCAGGTGTGCCTTGACAAAATTTACAAATGCATTTTATAAAAAGTAAAAAGCAAATGAATCACCACCACCATGATAGCGGCATGGACAATACCTACATCATGAGCCTCTTTATTTTTATCAAACGTGATGTGGCAGTATTTTGAAGGGTCGTGTACAGTGGAATATTTTCAACCAAAAAAGTGTCCCATGACTCAAAAAACATAGGAAAAAACAAACAAAACACTGACTCTCTCATTTTATGGCTGACATTTGTACTTACCAGAATCCAATCAACAACGTTTACCCATTCAAAAAACAGTAGTAGAATTTAATGAAGTATTATACTTAAATACATAGGTATCTGTACATTACTTAAGTCAAATTTAAAGTGGATACTTTTTACTTTTACTTAACTAAATTTGAGAGAAGATATCTGTACTTTCTACTCCACTACATTTTTGAAAGTAAAAGTATTTTTCATTATTGTTTAAGACCTGCTGAAAAGGCTGAGGGGTTTATTGTTAACACATTCATAATTTGAGCAAACAAAAATACAAAAAACTAAAACAGCCAGAAAAAAATAAATAAAATAAAATAAAATAAATTCATATGATACTTTTACTTTTATTTGAGTAATTTTTTTGGTATCTGTACTTTTACTTAAGTAACAAAAACTGAGTACTTCTTTCGCCAATATCAAAAACTATTGATCCCACCTCACTCAAGCGCCTGCGTCTTGATTGTGAGTGTGATTGACGCCACGTACCTCCTTCGTACTCCGGGCAGTTCCCCGACGTTTCGTTGAGGCTCTCCTCCTCCGTGATGATGATGTTCTCGATGTCCTTCATAGTCAGGTGGTCTCTGAAGGCGTGGAAGAGAACCTGTTTCAGCTCGTCCAAAGACAGCTGCTGCATGTCAAACTGAGGAGGGACACAGACCGGACAACACATGGACACAGGAGACATCAATGCAATGTTAAATGTTACTAGTATAAAACAAGAAACATTGTCCAGATTATTGACAGGTTATTGATAATGCTACTACAATATTTTCCCAAAGATTATTATAGATTATTACCACCACACAATACCTGAGATAAGAGTACTCTGGGTCTATAACATTACTGTATGAAATAACTATAGCAATCTAGTAGTTAAATTTTAAAGACAAAACTCTGCATATTTAGGCTGAGTTTTTCTCCCAGACAGAAAATACCGTTCCACCTTGTGATGTCATGTGGTAATACAGGTAATAAAGGCTCCATTTTGTTTCTTTACTAGAATCGTTTAGATAATTTCAGCCATGAAACTACCCATCTCTACTGTGCAGAAAGTAAAATGTAGCTGTTAACTTGAATACTACAACTATGTGACAGCACAAGGTGGAACAGAATATTTTGAACTGTGGAGATGTAGACAGACTAATAATAAAGGATTACTCAGATGTGGGAATGAAACAAAACACCATTCCAGGTGTTTTTGATGATGTACCAACATTATAACATGACTTAAAGCTCAGAAGAATCTATTTTGTGTAATGTAGGACCTTTAAATTCCAGCCTGACCAGTCAACCCTTAAAATATCCTATATTACATTTCTCCTTTGTAGTAATTCACTTGGTTTAACACCAATTGAACAAGCATATATAAACTATTGCAAATAAATACAATTACAATTTGAGGGACAATGTGAAAGAAACCTGACATTACAATTACCTAAAAAAGTACTCCATTGACTAAACATGTTGCTCAAATAGGGGAGATATCAGTGTGTGTGTTTGCATAAGCATCAGCACAGCTATTTTTGGAGCTTGAATCAGTATGCCAGTCTGCTGTGTGCATGGATATAGGTCTTTAAATGTATGCATGCACAATGTGTTGAGAGCACAGGCCGTTAACATAGAAATAGCCTGAATACTCACTGTTCACTGTTGGCGATTGTATTAGGTTGTATGAGAATGTTTTTAATGATTTATGAACCTTAGACCAATCTGCTGCTCAGGTGCCAAGAGCTGTCCTCTATTGTGTGCCCTTCCCAAATAACATCATTGGCAAAATGGGACAACCCTCTGAGATGAAGGCACATCTCCCCCTGTGTCCACTTTGACATTGTTCTAGCACAGACCAGTCAATGAAGATGACCATATATGCTGATCCCATCCAATAACAAGGTAGAAGAGTATGACCACCCTTATGCGATTCACAACAATGAGATCCACTGACTGTGGAACATTCATGGCAAAGCAATAACATCTACATGGAGACAAGAAGATAGTCCCACCAAAATGTTACATAGTGCCATTTAAAAATACTATCTTAAAGAGTTTGAGGTTTCAATAGGTCAAATCCCCTTTCTTCCTTTGAGGAGAATGTTCCACTTGTCTGACACCACACATTACCAGTGGTGATAATTCACTCCTCCCTCTGTATGACATCATACAAAAGCGACTCTCTAAGCATCTCCTTCTTTAAAATGTCTCTGAAGCAACCTCAGGTACAATGTGATTATCATTTATAGCAGATGGACATGTTTTGAGCAAAACAGGGGCCAGGGGCTTGATGGAGAGCGAAAAATAAATTTAGATCAGGAAAAATCAGGAAGTAGCAGAAGACACAGATGGAGGACAGAGATGACAGCCGATTGTGCAGAAGATGTATGAGTTATTATGGACAGAAATGCTCATTTCAATAAAGGAGAATTATCCGGTTCATGATGGCACTTGCGCGTTCAGGTCTGACAGCACACTGCAAAAATGTCAAGTTCTGAATTATTTTGACTTTGTGGTCCTAAATTATTTGCCAACGGGGTAAGGAATTTACAATACTGATGATGATACATTTTTGTGTGTTCTACGGGATGAATACATGCATACATGTAATACATGTTATGATAACTATGTATTTGCCATATTGTAATCTTCTATTCTTCTATTAGATTTTTCATTTTTATTTTTGCATAGGAATAAACCTTACTAACTTTTCTGGTGGAGTCCACTTCCTGCATTTCTTTACGGAGAGAATCTCAAATACTTCCCACTAAAGCATAAACTATCTTGCAATATAAAATTTTGTTTTGATTTTTAGAAAAAAAATAGATAAAATAAAACCAACAAAGTAAAACTGGAAACATGAATCCTTATTCTAAGTGGGGTTGTCTCTCCACAGATTTGATGGTCAACTTTGACATCACCTACTGGCCTCTATGGACAATCAACATTCTGGCAAAACATCCACCAGAAAAGTTACAGAGTGCACCTTGAACTGTCGACAAAAAAGCATTGGCTCCACTTACACTCCATTCAATGTCAATAAAAAGTAGAGTTTCCTTTGTAGTGCCAGTGCTCTGTTGTGCCCTGAAGAATGCTGGGAAATAAGACTCTTTGGACTGTTGGACAGATGACATGACAGCGCAGGATGAGAGCACCCAAAACCTACAATGCTCCTGTCAGTTTGTGCAAAAAGTAAACGCATTAAAGGTACTGACCTCTTGGCAACCCAGTTTGATTTCTGAAAGGCACTGGAAGTGAAGGAAGGCGTGGTTTTGTGTATTTATTGAAATTTGAAATGCCATTGTTACTTAAGTGTAAATCAGATGGAATGTTAGAGGGTTAGTATTAAGGCCCTGCAAACAGGCAAACAGCCATAATATGGGCCAACTGACTTGTAAGAATCAGTCATAACGTCAGGACAATCAGATGTTTATTCTAACTGAAATACTCCATGTACAGGAACAAGCCATTTCAGAACATAATTTTATTGTTAATACAATTTTTACTATGAACTTTTAGTCAGGAAGAGGTGGTGTCACAAAAATGGTGGTCAAACATTTTTGGTTTGGGTGTGCACTATGTGACTTTTTTTGTTTTTTTCACTCACTCCCTATTACTTTCATTAAGATACATAACTGTAATGGCCTACTCACTGGCCTCTACAAACGAGCGTGAAGACAGCTGCAGTACATCCGAACACTGCTGCTCGGATCTTGACTAGAACCAGGAAGTACTTGTCCTGTGCTCAGGTCTCTGCACTGGCTCCTGTGGCTCAGAGAATAGACTTTAGAGTACAAGTCTCTCCAGGGCCTAGCACTAAAGTACATCTCCCATATGAACCATCTCACACTCTGAGGACTTCAGGGCCTCCTGCTGGTGCCCAGAGTCAGGACTAAACATGGGGAGTCTATACAGCTAAAACCTGGAATAGTCTTCCAAAAGAGGAGAGACAGACCTCTACTTTGACAAAGTTTAAGTCTAGATTCAAATGTTTCTATTCTTCTCCTTTTAATGTTTATTTTATGATGATTATTTTGGTTTGGATTTGTTTGTAATGTGATTTTAAAGTCTTTCATATTCTGTAAAGCACTTAGTGCATGAATTGTGCTATAAAAAATAAACTTGCCTTGTAGATAAGAAAACCTTTTATCAGTCAAATCGTTTTATATCAGTATACAAATGTTAAATAAATAATTACATTCCAAAAAATAAAAAATAAAACATAGAATGATCTGTGACAACAAGAGGGCTTTTAAATTTGACATTATAATATCTTCATTTACTTATAGACAGTGTACACTCACCTAAAGGATTATTAGGAACACCTGTTCAATTTCTCCTTAATGCAATTTTCTAATCAACCAATCACATGGCAGTTGCTTCAATGCATTTGGGGGTGTGGTCGTGTTCAAGACAATCTCCTGAACTCCAAACTGAATGTCAGAATGGGAAAGAAATATGATTTAAGCAATTCTGAGCGTGGCATGGTTGTTGGTGCCAGATAGGCCGGTCTGAGTATTTCACAATCTGCTCAGTTACTGGGATTTTCACGCACAACCATTTCTAGGGTTTACAAAGAATGGTGTGAAAAGGGAAAAACATCCAGTATGCGGCAGTCCTGTGGGCGAAAATGCCTTGTTGATGCTAGAGGTCAGAGGAGAATGGGCCGAGTGATTCAAGCTGATAGAAGAGCAACGGTATCTGAAATAACCACTCGTTGCAACCGAGGAATATAGCAAAGCATTTGTGAAGCCACAACATGCACAACCTTGAGGCGGATGGGCTACAACAGCAGAAGACCCCACCGGGTACCACTCATCTCCACTACAAATAGGAAAAAGAGGCTACAATTTGCACAAGCTCACCAAAATTGGACAGTTGGAAGACTGGAAAAATGTTGCCTGGTCTGATGAGTCTTGATTTCTGTTGAGACATTCAGAATGAGAACATGGATCCATCATGCCTTGTTACCACTGTGCAGGCTGGTGGTGGTGGTGTAATGGTGTGGGGGTGTCGTAACCAGCAACCACCAACAATGTCTTTATTCACAATAAGTGTTCATAGAAACCACAGTTCATTTATCCACAAGGCCGGGGAACGAGGCTGCTTCATAGCATAGTGTCCGAAATAACATAGTTCATAAATCCAGAGTAGTTGGGGAGCGTGGGTGCAGGTCCGTGAGCGCGGAGAGACACAAGTGCACGACAATGAAGACACAAGACCATACCAGGGCGGAGGTGCGGGTGCTGGGGGAGTCCGGAGCTGGTTCTGGGGCGGAGATCTGGAGCAGAGCAAAAAAGTTCCAATAAGACAAGAGTGTACCAGAAAGGATCAAAGTACTAAGCCATGAGCATAATCACGTGAAACATGCGGACGTTCTGGCGCCGAGTGACTCGTCCGGACCCCTCTTATCCGCGGCAGGTGGCGTTGATTGCGCTGATGGGGAGCAGGTGCGCGTGGGAGGAGTCCGGATTCCGCTCAGCTTCGGAGACAGACAGGTGAGGGAGGGGGGAAGACGAGGGCGCAGGGAGAGCAAAACAGGAACCGTGACAGTACCCCCCCTCCTAAGGGACACCTCCCGGTGGACCCCCAGGTTTATCCGGGTGAGCGCGGTGGAAGTCTCTCACCAGGTCCGGGTCCAAGATGCGGGCCCTGGGCACCCATGAACACTCCTCGGGTCCTTATCCCTCCCAGTCGACCGGGTACTGGAGCCCCCTACCCCTCCGGCGGACATCGATGAGCCGCCGGACAGAGAAGGCTGGGTGACCATCGACAAATCGGGCGGGAGGTGGGGGACCGGAAGGAGGGCAAAGGTCGCTGGTGCGGATCGGCTTGATCTGGGAGACATGGAACGTGGGATGAATGTGGAGCGAGGGGGGAAGCTGCAGCCGTACCACAGAGTCGTTAACAACCTTGTCGATCTTGAAGGGACCAAGGAATCGGGGGGAAAGCTTGCGTGAGTCAGTCTTGAGCGGGATATTTCTCGAGGACAACCAAACCGACTGCCCGGGCGCATAGTTGGGAGCTGGAACGCGCCGGCGGTCAGCCACCATCTTAATGCGAGCCCCCGCCTTAAGGAGCGCCGCCCAAGTCCTCCGCCAGGCCCGGCGACAGCGCTGAAGATGGTGCTGGACGGAAGGCACCGCCAGATCCCTCTCCTCGGAGGAGAAGAGTGGAGGCTGGTACCCCAACGAGGCCTGAAATGGGGAAACTCCCGTTGCTGAGCTCACCAGGGAGTTGTGGGAGTATTCTATCCACGGGAGATAGGTGCTCCAAGCGGCCGGGTTGGCGGAGACCATGCATCTAAGAGCCCTCTCCAGGTCCTGGTTGGTGCGTTCGGTCTGCCCATTAGACTCGGGATGGAACCCCGAGGTGAGGCTCACCGAGGCCCCCAACCCCTCGCAGAAGGCGCGCCAGACCTGGGAGGTGAACTGGGTCCCCTGGTCGGAAACAATGTCCAGCGGAATGCCGTGCAGGCGGAACACATGATTCGTAAGCTGGTCCGCTGTCTCCTTCGCAGTAGGAAGCTTGGGTAGGGCGACGAAACGGGCTGCCTTGGAAAAGCGGTCAACAATGGTTAGAATGACTGCGTTACCCTGGGAAGGAGGTAGGCCCATCACGAAATCCACCGCTACATGGGACCATGGTCGCCTCGGAACCGGGAGCGGGTGCAGCAGTCCTGACGGCGGTGAGTGAGACGACTTCCCCCGGGCACACACTTCGCATGCGGAGACATAGGCCCTAGTGTCTTTGTCCATGGTAGGCCACCAGAAGTGTCATCTGAGTGGCGGGAGGCTCCGGGGTGGCAAGCGAATCGGGATCCGTGAGTCCACTGCAGTACCTGGGAGCGAACAGTGTCAGGAACAAATAGTGTGACGGGGGGGGGGGGGGGGGGTTACCTGGAGCTGGCTCATTGCGCTGGGCCTCCCGTACCAAGTCCTCAATCTCCCAGCGGAGAGTGGCAACCACACGGGACGAGGGGAGGATAGTCTCCGGAGCAGTACTGGCCTCCTCCTGAGCAAACTGGCGGGAGAGGGCATCCGGCTTCACATTACGGGTCCCCGGCCGGTAAGTAAGAGCAAAGTTAAAGTGGCTAAAAAACAAGGACCAGCGAGCCTGGCGAGAGTTAAGGCGTTTGGCAGATTGAATGTACGAAAGGTTCTTGTGGTCTGTCCATACCAGAAACGGTAGTTCTGCCCCCTCCAGCCAGTGCCGCCACTCCTCCAGAGCCAGCTTAACGGCGAGCAGCTCGCGGTCCCCCACATCGTAGTTCACCTCCGCTGGGGACAGCCGCCGGGAGAAGAAGGCGCAGGGGAACAGTCGGTCGTGGGGGTCGAACCTCTGGGAGAGGACACCAGTGTCGGAGGCATCCACTTCCACAATAAATTGTCGAGAGGGGTCGGGCTGATGCAAGATAGGAGCAGAGGTAAACATAGTCTTAAGCCTATCAAAAGCGGCCTGGGCCTCTCGAGACCAGGTGACCGTCTGAGCAGGGGATGTGAGTCTCGTGAGGGGGGAAATAACTCTGCTAAAGTCTCTAATAAATCTCCTGTAAAAGTTGGCGAACCCAATAAACCTATGGAGCTGCTTCCGGTTGGTAGGAACTGGCCAGTCCCTCACGGCCTTGACCTTCTCTGGATCCGCCTTCACCTGGCCCCGCCCTATAATGAACCCCAGAAAGCTAACCTGGTCAGCATGAAACTCGCACTTCTCCGCTTTAACAAAAAGTCTATTCTCTAACAGGCGCTGTAGCACTTGGCGGACATGTTGCCTGTGCTCCTGCAGGGACCTGGAAAAAATCTGAATATCATCCAAGTAGACAAACACAAACTGATTCAGGAAATCACGGAGAACATCGTTGATAAGTGCCTGGAACACCGCTGGGGCATTAGTGAGTCCGAAGGGCATAACTAGATATTCAAAATGTCCAATAGGAGTCTTAAAGGCCGTTTTCCACTCATCCCCCTCCCTCACCCGCACCAAATGATAAGCGTTACGTAAATCCAACTTAGAAAATATAGTGGCGCCGTGGAGAGGGGTAAACGCAGAGTCAATGAGGGGCAGAGGGTATTTATTCTTAATAGTTATCTCATTAAGACCTCTATAGTCTATGCAGGGGCGAAGGGTCTTGTCCTTTTTGGCCACGAAAAAGAACCCCGCCCCCACGGGAGAGGAGGAAGGGCGGATAATACCTGTGGCCACGGAGTCCCGGATATACCGTTCCATAGTCTCTCTCTCAGGCTGGGACAGATTGTAGAGGCGGCTAGCAGGTAAGGGGGCCCCGGGCAACAGGTCAATGGCACAATCGTAGGGGCGGTGTGGAGGTAGGGAGAGGGCCCGGTCCTTGTTGAAGACGTCCCGCAGGTCATGGAACCAAGGACAGGTCCAGGGCCTTGGGAACGGGGTCGCTCAGCGGGGAGGCCCCCTCCGCAGGAGACCGGGCAGACCGCAGACACCCAGCATGCCAGTCAGAACTCCATCCCGCGATCTTGCCCCAGGCCCAGTCGATGACTGGGTTGTGGGCCCGAAGCCAGGGGTAGCCCAGCACCACCGGCGAAGAAGGGGTGGCGACGACGTAGAATCTGCGGGACTCGTGGTGGTTCCCGGATAACAGCAGAATGACGGGTTCAGTGACGTGAGTTACTCGTGCTAACAGCAAACCATTGAGGGCGCGAGCAGTGAGGGGGTGATTCAGAGGCTCCAGGCTGATGCCCCACTGCTCCGCCAAGTGGCGGTCAATAAAATCTTCCTCGGCCCCGGAGTCCACCAATGCCTGAACAGACAGAGTCCTAGAGCGGAGACAGAGAGTGGCCGGGAGCTGCAGTCTATTACAATTCGCTGGGATCTGCGGCTGACCCACCAGTACTCCCAGGGCTACTGGTGGGCCCTCTCTTTTGGCCGAGCTGGACAGGCGGCGACGAAATCCCCTCCGCCCGCAGTAGAAGCACTCCCCAGCCGCGCGGCGTCGTATGCGCTCCTCGGCCGTGAGACGCGCCCTCCCGATCTGCATGGGCTCCTCCGCAGTCGGTGACGGGGGACGGACCGTGGTCCGCACGGGGGAGTGTCGAGCCTGCCGCCGACGCTCCTGCAGACGGTTGTCGATACGGTTGGCTAGTGTGACCAAAGCCCTGAGGTCCGAGGGCTCGTCCCGTGAGGCCAACTCGTCCTTGAGTGTGTCGCTCAGCCCCTTAGCAAAAAACGCTTTAAGCGTGCTGTCGGACCAGTCCACCTCCGCGGCTAGTGTCCAAAACTCCACAGTGAACTCCGCCACAGTCCTGGAGCCCTGAGTAATGGCAAGTAGGCGGGAGGCGGCGTCCGCACGATAGTGAGGGTGACTAAAAACGAGCTTAAACTCATTAATAAAAGTCTCAAAGTCCGTACTGTCCAACGCGGAGTTAGCGAACCTAGCCTCCGCCCATTGGAGCGCCCTGCCCCGGAGCAGCCCACATACGTAGCGTGTTTTGGACGCATCGGTGGGGAAATGGGCTGGGCGCTGCTGGAACATGGAGCGGCATTGAAATAGAAAACCCCGGCAGAGGTCCGGCTGCCCCACAAACGGCTCCGGATTGGTGCTCCTGGATTCCGGAGGGTGGAGCGGCACAGCGGGTCCCGCAGCAACGGTAGCAGGAGAGAGGTGCGTAAGCAGTGTGGTAACCTGATTGCCGAGCTGGGACACCTGCTGCGCCAGGGACTGGTTCTGCTCCAGCAGGGTTCGGATGGTCCTCTCGTGCTGACCGAGCATGTCACCGTGGTGAGTAAACGCCTGCTGAAGCGTGGTGTCTGATCTTGAGTCCGCTTGGTCCATTTCTGGCCGGAACGTTCTGTCGTAACCAGCCGGGCGTAGGGACCAAAGCTGCGAGACTCACGAAACTTTAACAATGTCTTTATTCTCAATAAGTGTTCATAGAAACCACAGTTCATTTATCCACAAGGCCGGGGAACAAGGCTGCTTCATAGCATAGTGTCCGAAATAACATAGTTCATAAATCCAGAGTAGCTGGGGAGCGTGGGTGCAGGTCCGTGAGCGTGGAGAGACAAGTGCACGACAATGAAGACACAAGACCATACCAGGGCGGAGGTGCGGGTGCTGGGGGAGTCCGGAGCTGGTTCTGGGGCGGAGATCTGGAGCAGAGCAAAAAAGTTCCAATAAGACAAGAGTGTACCAGAAAGGATCAAAGTACTAAGCCATGAGCATAATCACGTGAAACACGCGGACGTTCCAGCGCCGAGTGACTCGTCCGGACCCCTCTTATCCGCGGCAGGTGGCGTTGATTGCGCTGATGGGGAGCAGGTGCGCGTGGGAGGAGTCCGGATTCCGCCCAGCTCCGGAGACAGACAGGTGAGGGAGGGGGGAAGACGAGGGCGCAGGGAGAGCAAAACAGGAACCGTGACAGGGGGATGTTTTCTTGGCACACTTTAGGTCCCTTAGTGCCAATTGGGCATCATTTAAATGCCACGGCCTACCTGAACATTGTTTCTGACCATGTCCATCCCTTCATGACCACCATGTACCCATCCTCTGATGGCTACTTCCAGCAGGATAATGCACCATGTCATAAAGCTCCAATCATTTCAAATTGGTTTCTTGAACATGACAGTGAGTTCACTGTACTACAATGACCCCACAGTCACCAGATCTCAACCCGATAGAGCATCTTTGGGATGTGGTGGAACGGGAGCTTCGTGCCCTGGATGTGCATCCCACAAATGTCCATCAACTGCAAGATGCTATCCTATCAATATGGGCCAACATTTCTAAAGAATGCTTTCAGCACCTTGTTGAATCAATGCCACGTAGATTTAAGGCAGTTCTGAAGGCGAAAGGGGGTCAAACACCGTATTAGTATGGTGTTCCTAATAATCCTTCAGGTGAGTGTATATTTGAATGCACCAGAGTAACTGTTTACAGAAACATTGCAAAGATCATATTTTACCATATAGACCAGAGACAGGACAGAGTGAGAGATATAAGTTGCAGGAGGAGAGAGTGTTGCAGTTTGTTTATGTTGCAAGAACGGTTTTGAGAAACCTGGAGTTACTGTTTTGAAAATCATGGGGGAACTGAGAACTAATAGCTTTGCTTACACTGAATACATAATCTTAATTATGAAATGCAGTTTGTTTTATTCAAATATCTGGGTAACATCAGTGTTTTCCTATTTCTGGGAGGAGAATACATAGAGAGATTCTGAGATCTGCAACTCCTGACTCCAGTCACCACATTTCTGCTGACATTCGTGAATTAGATTTGGAGATAAAGTTATTCTCTGCTGAAATAAAACAACTGTTTCGGCCAATCTCTTCTCTTTGATGAGGGACATAAATTGACACTTGGATAATTTACTGCAGATAATTTATCAAAACTTAAAATATAAACAAGTGTGTATTACATAAAAGTATATTTGTCATTGTATTCTCGCAATAAGGTGTGGGGCAAGGCTGGAAACATTTTTGCTACCTGAATATCGACTTAAAACCCTTTTCAGTTACAGATATTAACAAAAAAAAACTGAATTATTTATCAAATTATATAATTATTGTTCAATGTGGTAACTTATTTGAATTCTCACTGACCATGCTATAGCCCTTTTTACTGTAAATGTTTGTTTTTTCTGCGCACTTTGAATGGGAGAGGTCCACTTCAGCGTAATGTGAATAGGCCTGGCCACTATCACACCACAGCTTTTTCTATTGTCTCTCCATTGTCTGCGCAATTTTGAATTCACAGAATGAGTGCACAATACCATCCATATGCAAATACATTTTAACCTGCACACCTCCTCATATTCAGTGACTCATTGCAACATTTCTTTTCTCTCGCTTCCTCTTCATTTGTTCTTACTCCACCATGCAAAGTAAACCAAAACTGCACTTTTAAAAAATTATTGTCATATGTCTTACATCTGAGGCAAAAAACGTCCTATGTGGAGTGCACCCAACAACCAATTTTCAGACGTTAACTACTTTAAAAGTATACAAGCCTTAATCAACCGACTGGCCAAATGTGGACACTTGAAATAACCTAAATCATGTATATGCCCATTTTCATGCCACCCCTGAATTTTTATTATGGTAATACGGTCTATATTTGTGCCCATACTGAAGCACACTTAACAAGCCTCACATCCACTCCTTCTCTGAGCTAAAAGGAAAGAGTGGTTTTGTCGGAAGAAGCAGACGGGGGTCTGCAGAGGGGATTTTTGATATGTGTTCAAAAGTAGCCTGTGTTTGTGTGCGGTATTGGTGGGCTTATGCTTATATATACTCGAAATGTCCTTATTTAGTCTCTGCTGTGCCCAAAGAAAATGTCATTCTGGGTTAGTGACCTTAAACTATCGTATTCATTTTTGTATAAATGGAATCAATATTTGTAATGAGTTGTCATTGACAAGACACTTCACTCACATTGCCTAGTATGAATGTAGTGTGTGAGCTGTGGTAACAGTAGTAGCTCACCATCAAGTATGAAGTGAATGAATAATGCACTGTAAAGTGCATTGGATGTCTTGAAAGGCGGAATATAAATCCAATGAATAATTAGTTTTAAATATATTCTTTACTGTATTTGAGACAACTGTGGCTCAAATGTGGTGCACTACTGAGGAATGGATGGATATCTCTCTAAAAAAGAGACTTGAATACGGAATAAAGGTAATCTAAGACAGTTGCATTAATATTGTAATATATTGGTGGTTTCCACAATTAGACCAGGGGAGTGTAAAACCGAGCTAACTGGTATAATGAAAAAGATGCTTTTTACCTGCCAGAAGATGTTGTCGATGGTGTTTCCCAGGAAACCTTCTCTGTTGTCTGAGGAAAGGAGTTTGGGCCCGAGTATTGTCATGAACTCCTCAAAATCCACTTGGCCATCCCCTAAAATAAATATTAAATATATAAAATCCATTAGAACTTTTGCTTGGTCTTGTGTTCTTATTGTGGTCCATAGAAAGTGTTCCATAGATACAGACAAGAATAATAAACAAGAACCATATACAAAAATGGATAGTTTGCTGTGGATAATTTATCAAAATATCCATTAATCCCAAAAGCATGAATGATCAATCATTATGGCAGCTGACAATTACTCAGTTACAGAGGGTGAATCATTTAAGCTGTTTTATATTGAATAGTCATGTGTCGGTCCCTGTAACACTCAGATTACTTTCAAAACAGCATTTTACATCCCAAACTCTGTGCAGATTTGCTTTAAATCTCAAACACAAGGATGCAGTGAAAGCAGATTTTCTTAGCCAATTCATAGAAAAACTTGGACAGATGCAGGTGCTTTCAACCGTAGCAGGCACTTATGAGAAAGAATTCACCTTTGATCAAAGCCAGGGCCGTTTGTGTGTCTCATTGTGAAATAACTGCTCAATTCAAATTCAACAGGCACAAGTGGTGTTTGCATTATGTATTCAGGGCTTTCATGTTGTCGGAGATAGGAATCAGGAGTCGACATCCCGTGGAATTAGTGCTTGCTTAACATGCTCAAGATGCAGAGGACCATAAGCCAGTTACTGCACAACAATGTTTGCTATTATAGCCTGATATACTGTAAGTTTGCATGTTAGAATTGTCATATCTACAGATCATGTTACTTCAGTAGAGCGGGGAGGGGTGAAATCTATTCCACAACTATGGACAACTGAATCAGGATTAACACCAGAGGGAATATGATGTCAAACACAGAACTAAGCCAGGTTAAATTTAAAGGTGCTATATCTGACTTTTATTGTTTTTAGTCCAGATAAATTAATTGTACAATGTGAAGTGTAATGTAAAGCAGCTATTTGAGAGACAAAAAATATACTGAAGGATCCAGTGGCAGGGTTAGTTGGCCACGTGACAGTCACATGACAGAGACCATAAAGGACTGACTCACTTCCTCTTCCTAAGCAAGCCTGCACATGATGGTTTTCTGATGAGCCAAACAAACAGTTGAGATGTTGTAAATGGTAAATGGTCACATCTTTGTATAGAGCTTACCCACCTTCAAAACACACAAGGAATATTAAGGAACCACTTACCCATTCACACGCACACAGCCTTCTAAACTACTGTCGCTTTAACTTGACTTCTTAAATCCCAGACAGATACAGTAAGAAATATATAGAGAAAACTATAGCTGTAGCAATTCTAGACAGTTTGTTACGGTTCACCATGAAACAGAAAAAATGGGGCCAGAACACACACTTCTTCGATACTTTAAAACGATGAGAGTCTGGTCACCGGTGAATTTCCGTATTTCCACCTGTGTGATTGACACATGGATTAGCCAGTCAACTACACGCATGGTCCATCCATATTGGAAATAAAATAAAGGGAAAAAAATATGACAGAGGGCAGAAAAACATGGCGGATTTGTGCAGAATCAATGAATGAAGCATTGAAGAGATAAATGAAAAATGATTTTATTTGTAAATCATAGGTGACCAATGACCTCCTTCGTTTCACATGTGTCAATGAACAAAAAACAGATCTGATTTCATAATCACGTTTGACCAGGCTTGAGGCACTACGGGACCAGACTGATATCAATTTGTATAAAAAATACAGAGAGATATCTCTCTCAGAGTGCTCCAGTCGGTTTTGGAAATATGTGATACAGAACATTAAATGATTGTTGTTGTTTACGATATTGCAGGTTCTGTCTCATGATAGTGGCATCTTTATTAGAGCTATGGTTCACCTTTTTAGATTAATGTTATAATCATAAAACAATGCATGTTATTTTATATGATCAAATAAAATATATATATATAAAAAATACCCTTAATAATAAAAAAAATAAAAAATAAAAAATAAAAAAAAAATCTTTGAACCAACCTATTAAACAACAACAATTATACAAGTAATATTGTAAATGTTGGTTTTCTCTTTTTCAGAAAACCTAAAATATCACCAACAATAATCTGTAAATAAACAATAGTAGCCCTTAAGTGATATGAAAGTTTGACCTTTGTTTAGTAACTCCATGCAGCGCTGAGTGAGGGGGCAGATAAGCCACGTTTTTGATGCAGGAGCTGATTGTGTACTTGCTGCTCTCTGCAGAGTTATAAGTGTCGTTTGACAAAAAGGTTGTGCCTTACTATATCTGGGGAATTTATCTGAGACTGGGCACACCTGCTGCGTGAGTGAAGGATGCTCGTGCTGCTAGTTCACATGACTTAATGCTCCGTATTTCACATTAGCATTTGTGACATGGCCATTGTTTTGGTCTAATGTTTTAGATGAAGAACAACACATACATGCAACTCCTCCTCAGATCATTGCTCCATTGCTCGAGATCTATAAAGTAGTCCCTGTGGTTGAAGGTTGAATCAAATGCAGACACGTGGCAAAATGTAGTGTGGGAAACGTTTAACCAAAACAAACTAGTCTCACAAAAATGTGTGCAACCTTTTTATGTTTTTAATGAAAACATATAGGACAATTCTGGACACCTTCTTTAGAGATGTGGCCCATATCAATCCAGTGCACTAAACATATACTTGGGGTGAGGTACACAGAACAGGGTCTTTCTCACCGTCCATGTCCAGCCGTTGCATGATGATGGCCAGCTCCACCTCTGAGGGCATGTATCCTAATGAGCGCATGGCCATCCCTAGCTCCTGTTTGGAGATGAAACCGTTCCCATCTCGATCCAGGACCCTGAATGCTTCACGGATTTCTGCAACATACACAATAACACATGCATCACAGCACATGTCAGAACAAATACTCATATGAAATACCAATATATTTCTGCATTTGGATATGCTAATGTAATATATGTTGACTGCTCTTCTTTATGCTTGAAGAAATAATGGTCATGTGTGAGCTTCTTGTGTTGACTTCACAGGCACACTGTGGATGTGTAGTATATATTTTATGTTACTATAGCAGGAATCGCTCCAAACCCAGTAAAGTTCAAATTTATTCATTTTCTTCAGCTTTTGAAATTTCACTGCCATTCATTCATTGTGGGTTCATTTTTGATTCACCAAATGTCCATGTTTTTGGAAAGAAGGGGAAGCCAAAGCACACAAACTTGTTAACACATAAACCCAGCTTTTGTGGTAGCATAAGTATTGAGTTTTCAATTTCCCCACTGGGCGATAAGAGCATGCCCACACAATCAAATAAACAGATATAAGTTCTTGGTATCCAATATCTTGAATACAATTGAATGAGATTAAACCTATATGAACAGTAAATCTTGGCACATTTACAACATTTCCTGGTGCGGTTCCCTTTAGCCGTCCAGATATTCAAAGGAGTGATCTTGTAAGTGATTTACTGTCACTGCAGTATGGAAATGTGCAAATGCAATCCCTTATATGGTTTCTGTTACAACAGGGTGCAAATGGGGCAGAGTAATCAAAATAGAATAATAAAGTTGTAAACAGTAGAAAATTGTAAATGAGAAGATAGAGGCAGTTCACAGCCTCTTACTGTCTATAAAGACAGTAAGAGGCTGTGTGAGGTGTGAGCTTGCCCTAAACCTCAAGATAACATAACATATCGCCATGTGTTTATGTCAGTTGGCATGGAAAACCAGCATTCTGTATTTAAATGCTCTTTGTAAAGTGCAGTAAAACATGTAATCCTGAGTGGTCCAGCTTAACCATTTACTTTTTTGAGGGGGGGCATCATGACTGTAACAGTGCCAAAGGTTACTGCTGCAGTTAGGGGCCACGAGTGACAGTTATTTGTAATAAAAATGAGTTTGTTGTTCAAATCGTTTTTCTGGGTGATTCTGTTTCCCTACACACAGAGGCTCTTCACTCTCCATTTGTCCATGACTGTGTGCTCCCATCACCTGTTTGTTTTCTTAACATCCCCAGTATTACTGCATTTATCAAATGTGGTTTCATTTGTTCACATACTTGACCAAAATACCAGTTTATCTGTGATTTAACAGTGCTGCTAAAATACATGACAGGTGGATTTTTACATTCGCTTCTGTTGCTTCTTTATGAGAGCAGTCTTTTTGTAATGATGCTCATTGGCATGAAAAACTAGCAAGTAAAGTAAATAGCAGCATAAGCCCTGCATACACTCACTAAGCTAATGATGTAAGAAACTGTTGAAATAGCATTAATGCTTGGGGTTGAATGTTGAAATCAAACCTTATTGGCAATAATTGTAATCTTGCATGTAGCAGCTACCATGCAAAATGTCCATAGAGATGCATTAGCCAAAAAAAAAAAAAAAAGGCAAAAAGTCATGGAACAACAATAAGCTGTTGGGTCAAATTCATCACATTATAGTGTCAGATACCAAATAAACTGACTGACTGACAATTAATGTAGTGTAATGTATCACAAGCGCAATCCCTCAACAAAATTGCAACATTGTGGCACCAACTAGAACTAGCTCCTGAGCAAAGTTTGCTAAATGACTGTATGTAGCTGATTATTGCCCTAGAGTATAGAGCAAAAATCTATATGACATAATAATCTGAAGAACTTTGAAATGTTACACAAAACTTTCTGACGAAATGTCAGAGCATTCATTCAATAATTGTCTTCCTTCTTCCTTTGACAGTTTGTTATAGGGACTTACTTTGCAAGCAAATAGAATAGGGCTGCCCAAACTTGTTTCGTTAAGAGCAAAATATTGAACCATATTTGAAGTGGAGGATGACATACTGTTAGCCAGTACAGTGAGCTGATCAGATGGAGACATTTAACAAAGCTTTGAAAGAGCCACTGTAACTTTGTTAAGGTTTGGAACATACATTTTAGTTATCACAATGTAATGCAATGTTATTGGGGTTAAGATTGTAGAATTACTCAAATTTTCAGTAAAAAGTATTGTTTATGATTATTTGAATCAAATTCAGCAGGAGGCCTGAGGGCCAAAAAGATTGGCCTGAGGGCCACATTTAGCCATACATTAGACACCCCTGAAATAGAGCTTTGTCTTCAGATTACAGTTACAAAGAATCTGATTTACCTCAAATAATTGCAAAAATAATTATATATGTGTCTTCACCTCTGATACTATTCTCATTCCTAAAAGAACAGTCCAGATCTTTTTGGCTGTGGTCATTTGCTGCATAGTGAATCTCTCTCTCTCCCTCTCCCATGATTTTCCACTGAGTCTGCCCATTAACATGCGCAAAATAACACCACAGCCAGCTGGCTATAGTTTCAACTGGTTTTCAAATTGAACTTCACTACATCAAATTGGCCCGTTTAGAATTTGATATGGAAATCTTACGAGTTATGGGAATTCTAAAGATAGCAACAATGCACCTGAGGGTGTTTTCTTAAAGTGTAAAGCACTTTGAGTACCTTTACATCAAAATGCACTATATAAAAATGTGACCATTTATCAATTATGATCATTCGAGTACAAAGTTACAATATATATTCTTGTCTTTATGGCGTTGCATTTTGGCAGCTAGAGCATGAAGCTATTTGGATAATCATTTCCCATACATTTAATGCCTTTTCTCACTGTAAAGCAATTTAGTTTGTGGTGCTAGACATCCTTAATTAAATTCTTCAGTGTGGCAGAAATTGACATTGTTCAGTTTGTCATATATACTGAGCTTGTTTCCCCCTTCATAATTTCTATGCTTTACATTTCCCTTTAAGGCAATCTCTGCTCCACTAGTCCAGCACTTTAACCTTTGATTTCCATTGATTTCCTTACAGCTGCCAATGTATCACATCTGTAGACACTAATGGCTTTATGCTTCCATTGTAAAACAGGGAAAGCCGCTGCTAATAACTTGATTAATGCTTGTATCCGGCGTGTGATTACAAACAGCGCTTTCATCATTTTATTGTTGATTTTAATAAATGGGAACTATTAAAAGGGGCTCAGACACGATAACTGCCTTCAGCAAATACCAGATAACTCTAGAGCAGGGGTGGCGAACACGCGGCTCTCGAGCCGCATGCGGCTCTCTGCCTCTCATCATATTTTCTATATACTATGGCTCTTTGCATCGTTTCATGTTTCACTTATTGTTTTCTCTCTTAAAACACATTCAAATCCACCAGGGCTTATTAAAACAAACAATAAACAATATATAAAAACTGATTTATCAGCTTTTTTTACGCTGCGTCTGACACGTGACCGCTATTCATCTGCGCGGGTCACGTCTAATGCCGCGAAAACAAGTAAACATTTCATGCACGTGCAGACTGTTACCCACGAGTCAAAATGGCAAAATGCAAAACTAAACGAAAATATGAGGATGAACACGGGACATTTCTGGAAGAACGGGAAGATGCTTACTTTTTTATTGAACGGAATGGCAAATCACTCTGTTTAATCTGCAATACTACAATATCACATTTCAAGGCTTCAAATCTTCAGCCTCATTTTAGCTCTCTCCAGGCTCATATGGACAAGGAATTCAAAGGTTCTGAACTACGCAAGCACAAACTGAGCACCTTGAAAAAAACAGGTAAAAAGACAGTCTCAAATGTTTCAGCAATTGAACAAGCATGGAGAAACTGTGACACTTGCATCCTATAAAGTGGCCTGGAAGATTGCCCGTGCTAAAAAAACGTACAACGAGCTAAAAAAACGTACAACGAAGGAGAGTTTTTAAAACAGTGTTTTGTGGATGTAATTGAAACCTTGGCTCCAGATAATAAAAAAAATCCCACTGAGATTATCATCCCATCACTCCAACAAGGTAAGAAAATCTGTGATGTAGTTTGGAAATAACACCTGACTTATGCTTGTGTTAATATTTTAATAAGATAAGATAAGATATGCCTTTATTAGTCCCACAGTGTGGAAATTCCAGTATTTCACCGCACAGTTAAAGAACAGAAGGAAAATGGTACATGCAATAAAACAAAAATAATAGATAAATAGCTTAGAATAATAAAAAATAGACTTAAAAAAATAACTAAAAATATTCCATCAGTTTATATTATAGTGTGTGAGTGTGTTCAGTAGTTGTGTGTGTCAGAGAGAGACAGAGATGAAGATAAAGAGAAAATGTGTGTGTGTGTGTTTGATAGAGCGAGAGAAAGAGAGAGAGGAAGAGATGCCTGTGTGTGTGTGTTTATGTGTGTATGTGAGGGGGTATCTGACCTCTGGGGTAGGTGCTGTGTTAACTCTGGCTAAGCTGCATTTGATGTGTGTGTTGAGGGTGGACACTGAAATGAACAGAAGTACAATGCTTGCTGTTGTTTTGTAAGGAGAGGAGTGTTTTATGGGAAGTAATGTGTGTGTGTTTGTGTGTCTGTGTCTGTCTGTCTTGGCAGGTCAGTGCGTCGTGTGGCTCTTTGACTCTTACGGTTGAAAATTTTGGCTCTTTGTACCTAACTTGTTCGCTACCCCTGCTCTAGAGAATTATTTGGTGCATTGATGTGAGTGCTGTTATCAGGCAAATTAAAGTTATGGGTGATCCTTTTTCTTCATCCTATTTCTTGTCTCTATATATTCTCTCAAAAACATGAATTGCCGACTTGAAATAAATATATTAAAACATGTTTTTCCCCTATTCCATTTAAAGAGCTCACATTACAGTATTTCCTGATCTATATTATAATGTAGTTTCGTCATCTAAAACATACCCAGAGTTGTGTTTTTGCACATGTTTAACACACAAACCCTGCATGTTTTGAGTGAGTTCTTCTCTCAAACAAAAAACTCTCCACTTTGTGAGGTTGTGGTAATACAGGAAGTGTCCCACTGTGTTTTTGAACTCCATAGACCTTCACTAGAATCTTCTGGATCATTTCAGCCCTGGAATTTCCAACCTCTACTGAAAAGGTAAAAGGAACTGTTAACTTGAAAACTACAGCCTCATGACATCACAAGGTGGAACACAGTATTTTGAGCTTTGGAGATGTAGACAGACTAATAATAAAGTGTTACTCAAATATGTGTGACTGAAACAAAACACGACTCCAGGTCTTTTTTTGATGCACTAACAACATTAGAACATGGCTTGAAGCCCATAAGAATTCATTTAGCATAATACAGGCTCTTTAACTGAAACTATACATTAACACAACTATTAAAGCTTTAAATTCAAACATTAGTGTGGGGGGTCTGCCATCTGCTTGTTACATGGAGATGTTATTACTTCTGGAATGTTTCACAGTATGACATTGAACTTTGTGTGTTTTTTTTTTTTTTATAGTGAGCAGGCTCACCTCTCCACAGATCTGACCTGTAACTTGTGGTGTCACCTGCTTGTCTCCATGACGTAAATGTCTAATCCAAGCAAAGCAATAACTAAATAGAGACAAGCAGGTGGTGGACCCTCCACCTGAAACATTCTATAGTTAAAAAAAAAATCAACTCAATAACTTTCACATTTTTAAGAAAGAAACTGTGAATTTCAACAAGTGAATTGGATGATTGTCCCAAAAGAGTTTTACAAAACACCTAAGTCAGTGCTCACCTAAATTACCTGTCAGTCAGTCAGATAGAGAGTCTCTCTGCTGTGAGAGTAAAGGTGGGCTCATTGTTGTAAAACCAGTGATTCACATGCCTGTTCAGAAAATGTTTTAGTTTGCATGCAGTATCCCTCTCAAACAAATGACTCTAAAACAAGACTATCTTCACACAAAACAAACAAAAACATGGAATAAAACAGGCTAATAAAAAGCTGGGCTAAATACACCCATTACAAAGCAGAGACTAAATCAGGTCCTGGGGGTTTGGTGGCTTAGCAATTAGTACTCTGCTTCTAAGTACAACAATTGTGTGTTAGATTCTGCCTCTATAAACGGTGGTAGTGGGTTTGAGTTTCTCCAGATGAATAAAAGTAAAAGTCAGTGCCAATCTCTGTAGTGTCAGTTCGGCTAAATCAACAGAGGCTCGTAGTTACTGATAGCAGGACTAAATAGAACTATATCATTTATAATTTAAACTGTGATTAAATTATAAACCACTCTTAAATCAACAATTACTGAGTTTGGACAGTAATACTGTAAAAAAAAAAAAAAAAAAATATATATATATATATATATATATATATATATATATATATATATATATATATATATATATATATATATATATATATATATATATATATAGTATTCTCTAATTGATCATTATAGCTAAGACAAAATGTCCAAAACCAAAGATGACTGCATGGGGGACAGACTTGGAATTGTGAATCTGACCAAGTGTGATCAAGTCAAAACAAGTGTGACCAGATGAGGGGGATAGAGAGTTAACAAAAAGCTGGCACTTTTATAGCTCTTAACCAAAATGAGCCCATGAACCTGAGTTTGTGCTGTTTTGGATGGTGTAAATCAAACAGCAGGTACTGGTCAGTGTGTGTGGATTTCCTGAAGACTTCTACCTAGAGACGCCGGTGCTCTCCTATAGTTACTGCACAATCTAAGAAGGCCAGTTTGTTCTCCTTGGCCTCTTCCCATGTGAACTTGATGTTTGGATCCACAGCAGTAATATGTGTTATGGGTTACCGGGGCCCCACCCTGGAGCCAGGCCTGGGGTGGGTGCTCGGCAGCAAGCGCCTGGTGGCCGGCCTTTCCCCACGGGGCCCGGTCGGCCCAGCCCGAAGGAACGACGTGGGGCCGTCCTCCCGTGGACCCGCCACCTGCGAGAGGAGCCATGCGGGGCGGGTGCAGAGAGATCCGGGTGGCAGTCGAAGGCGGGGACCTCGACGACCGGATCTCCGGACATGGAGACTAGCTCTGGGGACGTGGAATGTCACCTCGCTAGGGGGTAGGAGCCTGAGCTTGTGCGGGAGGTTGAGCGTTACCGGCTAGATATAGTCGGCCTCACCTCCATGCACAGCTTGGGCTCTGGAACCCAACTTCGTGAGAGGGGTTGGACTCTCCATTTCTCTGGCGATGCCCGCGGGGAGCAGCGGCGAGCTGGTGTGGGCTTGCTCATTGCCCCACAGCTCAGCCGCTGCGTGTTGGGGTTCACTCCGGTGAACGAAAGGGTCGCGTCCCTGCGCCTTCGGGTCGGGGACAGGTATCTCACTGTTGTGTCAGCCTACGGGCCAAACAGCAGTGCAGAGTACCCGGCCTTCTTGGAGTCCCTGAGAGGGGTACTAGACAGTGCACCAACCGGGGACTCCGTTGTTCTCCTGGGGGACTTCAACGCCCATGTGGGTAACGACAGTGACACTTGGAGGGGCGTGATTGGGAGGAACGGCCTCCCCAATCTGATCCCGAGCGGTGTTTTGTTATTGGACTTCTGTGCTAGTCACAGTTTGTCCATAACAAACACCATGTTCGAGCACAAGGGTGTCCATCGGTGCACGTGGCACCAGGACACTCTAGGTCGGAGGTCGATGATTGACTTGGTTGTCGTGTCATCTGACCTCCGACCGCGTGTCTTGGACACTCGGGTGAAGAGAGGGGCTGAGCTGTCAATGGATCACCACCTGGTGGTGAGTTGGATCCGCTGGCGGAGGAGGAAGCCGGACAGACCTGGCAGGCCCAAGAGCATTGTGAGGGTCTGCTGGGAACATCTGGCGGAGCCCTCTGTCAGGGGGGTCTTCAACTCCCACCTCCGGGAGAGCTTCTCCCTGATCCCAGGGGAGGTTGGAGACATGGACTCCGAGTGGGCCATGTTCTCCACCTCTATTGTCGATGCGGCTGCTCGTAGCTGTGGTCGTAAGGTCTGTGGTGCTTGTCACGGCGGCAATCCCCGAACCCGGTGGTGGACACCGGAAGTAAGGGATGCCGTCAAGCTGAAGAAGAAGTCCTATCGAGCCTTGTTGGCTCGTGGGACTCCTGAGGCAGCTGATGAGTACCGGCGGGCCAAGCATGCCGCGGCTCGGGCAGTCACAGAGGCAAAAACTCGGGGTTGGGAGGAGTTCGGGGAGGCCATGGAGGAGGACTATCGGACGGCCTCAAAGAGATTCTGGCAAACCGTCCGACGCCTCAGGAGGGTGCTTCACCAACACTGTTTACAGTGCGGGTGGAGAGCTGCTGACCTCGACTGGGGATGTTGTCGGGCGGTGGAAGGAATACTTTGAGGATCTCCTCAATCCCACTGTCACGTCTTCCGAGGAGGAAGCAGAAACTGGGGACCCAGAGGCGGACTCGTCCATCACCCTGGCTGAAGTCACTGAGGTGGTTGGCAAGCTCCTCGGTGGCAAGGCTCCGGGGGTGGACTAGATCCGTCCTGAGTACCTCAAGTCTCTGGATGTTGTGGGGCTGTCTTGGCTGACACGTCTCTGCAATATCGCGTGGCGGTCGGGGACAGTACCTGTGGAATGGCAGACCGGGGTGGTGGTCCCTCTGTATAAGAAGAGGGACCGGAGGGTGTGTTCCAATTACAGGGGAATCACACTCCTCAGCCTTCCCGGTAAGGTCTATTCCAGGGTACTGGAGAGGAGAATCCGACCGATAGTCGAACCTCGGATTCAGGAGGAGCAGTGTGGTTTTCGTCCCGGTCGTGGAACACTGGACCAGCTCTATACTCTCCATCGGGTCCTCGAAGGCTCATGGGAGTATGCCCAACCAGTCCACATGTGTTTTGTGGATCTGGAGAAGGCATTCGACCGTGTCCATCGTGGTGTCCTTTGGGGGGGTGCTCTGGGAGTATGGGGTTCGGGGCTCTTTGCTAAGGGCTGTCTGGTCCCTGTATGACCGGAGCAGGAGCTGTGTTCGCATTGCCGGCAGTAAGTCAGACCTGTTCCCGGTGCATGTTGGACTCCGCCAGGGCTGCCCTTTGTCACCGGTTCTGTTCATTATATTTATGGACAGAATTTCTAGGCGCAGCTAGGGGCCGGAGGGGGCCTGGTTTGGGAACCACAGGATTTCATCTCTGCTGTTTGCAGATGATGTTGTCCTGATGGCTTCTTTGAGCCAGGACCTGCAGCAGGCACTGGGGCGGTTTGCAGCCGAGTGTGAAGCGGCTGGGATGAGAATCAGCTCCTCCAAATCCGAGGCCATGGTTCTCGACCGGAAAAAGGTGGTTTGCTCTCTCCGGGTGGGTGGTGAGTCTCTGCCCCAAGTGGAGGAGTTCAAGTATCTCGGGGTCTTGTTCACGAGTGAGGGAAGGATGGAGCGTGAGATTGACAGGCGGATTGGTCTGTGTGTCTGCAGTGATGCGGTCGCTGTATCGGTCCGTTGTGGTAAAGAAGGAGCTGAGCCAGAAGGCGAAGCTCTCGATTTACCGGTCAGTCTACGTTCCTACCCTCACCAATGGTCATGAGCTCTGGGTAATGACCGACAGGACAAGATCGCGGATACAAGCGGCTGAAATGGGCTTCCTCCGCAGAGTGGCCGAGTGCACCCTTAGGGATAGGGTGAGGAGCTCGGTCACACGGGAGGAGCTCGGAGTAGAGCCGCTACTGCTACACGTTGAGAGGAACCAGATGAGGGGGCTCAGGCATCTGCTCAGGATGCCTCCTGGACGCCTCCCTAGGGAGGTTCTGGGCATGTCCCACCGGGAGGAGGCCCCGGGGAAGACCCAGGACACGCTGGAGGGACTATGTCTCTCGGCTGGCCTGGGAATGCCTTGGGGTCCCACCGGAGGAGCTGGAGGACGTGTCCGGGGTGAGGGAAGTCTGGGAGTCCCTGCTTAGAGTGCTGCCCCCGCGACCCGGCCCCGGATAAGCGGAAGAAAATGGATGGATGGATGGATGGTTTCAGATCTTGAATTTTGATTTTAGTCCAGTTGTCATCCACGTATCAATATCAATGCGTGGGAGGAATGCCTGGAAATGAGGCTAATGCATTCTCATCAAATTGTTCCATGTATAAATTAGCCATAATAGGAGAGACTGGTGAGCCCATGGCACAGGATGGATTTGTCTATAGAAGTTCCCTCTAAACTGGAAATATGTGGTACTTAAACAAATTTCCAGCAGCTTGCAGATTTGGTCTGGTGTCAGTTTAGTTCTTTCTTTTAGCTTTAAGCTGAAACTGGAGACAATAGCTGTTTACAGTTTCAATGTAGTTAGCCCCTCCTTTCAGATAGATATAAGGCAGTGTCCACCAGTAATCTGACCAGAACTGAAGAAGCGGCTTGGATGAGCAGCAAAATGTCTTCACTCCTACAATGATTTCTTCAGTTGACAGATTAATTTTATTTTTTTTTTTTCTGCTATGGATCAGACCTGGACAAGTGAGAGATTACACAGACATAAACTAAAATAATAAAGTGAGTGTTACACTGAAATCCAAACAAACTGTGACAATAACTGTTTGAGCTCTAATGTAGACTTGGTTTGTCCCCATTCAAAGCCTTGTTTAGTGCTTATCTAGTCCAGGTTTAGTTACAGGTTCAATATCAGTTAAGTTCCAATTTTCATGCGGTGAATGTGCAAGTTTGAATGCATCCTTAAACCCCCAAAGTATTCCCAGAATAAGCTCTTCCTTCTGGTCCCTGCACCACTGTCTGAGAAGCAATAGTGAATAGTCAGATTTTATTACTCTTTTCACAGCTCGATTTTGCTCCCTGTGTGTTTCTGTTGGTGGGCGATGGTGTCAAGTCTCCTCTGCAGTCACATAATTGGGAGGAGACAGAGGGTGGACAAATCTTACTGTGCCTAAATCCTTTTTCTGAACTCAAAACAATGAATTTAACATGATGTTCATCTGCGCCTCTGCTTCATTATTATTCTTATCAGAGTTCTTACAGTGCAATAGGGCTATCTGGGCTCTGTGGGAGTCCTATGGAATGTTCATTCCTCTTTGTTCAGACCTCTAAATGTCCTCTGATCTTGAAAAGTAGAATTTCATCACAAATCACATCATAAACAATCATCACAATTAAAGGGGCTCTGGTTTTAACTCCTTTCTTCATGGAGATATTATTGTTTTGCCTGGATTTGAATGGCAGTGGTAACACCGTGTAAGGAAATAATTGAAAGATGGATATATTTATACTGTGGAACATTCCTGACAAAGCAATAAAACTTTCATGACACAAGCAAGTGATGGATCCTCCAACTTGAACATTGTATCTTTAACAAAATAAATCAACCATAACATTGTAACATGCAGGTGAGACAAAGAAAACATATTTTCATGGCAGCTGCGATATATTAAGCCACAAGTGTACATTTTGTCCTCAAACTCAATGTCTAAGAAGTAGAAAAAATTGACAAATACTGTATATGGATTTGAGTTTGACGGGGGCTTAATTGTGATGGCTTGTCAAGTGGGTCCGAACACCTCCAAAACTGGACCTCGGCTATTCCTGCAGTGGTCAGTCTGTAGCAAAATTGGTTCAGGCTTACTCATGCATTTGTGTCTAAATGAAAGCAATCAAAATGTACAGGAATCACTTTGTCTATGTAGTGGCACATAGGAGTATGGATATATGCTGTTATGCCTGTAATGTTTTTTTTTAACTGTGTTTTTAATCCTAGGTTGCTCTTTGCACCTATATTAAATTATATATATTATTTGTTATATATAAGCAATGTTATAGCTTTGCTTGAAATGTTCCGCAGTGGCATTTAAAAAAAAAAAAAATTGCATTTAATCAATTGGTGTCCCTCTCGTTGACCTTGAAAAACAATAGCTCCATCTGCTGCCTCCATTAAAAGCTCCATAGTGTGGACCATTCCAAACAAAGTGTCATATTGACAACCAGAAAAGTTACAAGTGTACAGGTGTTAGAAGGTTTGGGCAACAAGTTATAACAGGTTGTGATGCTTATGTTACATTCGGGTCGTGTAAAATCCTCAGAGAGACCGACAGACCCCATCTACCTACTTAAAGCATTAAACCACTCTCTTCTTTTCTTATCCAAAGCTGAATTTTTGTCTGAGGCTTATGATAACCAGGCTGGTGCCACTACAGTGCTCTCATTTTCTCCTGGCGCTAAATAAAGTGTGAATGAGCGGCTGTCGGGGAAGTGGCAATACCAAGCTCTCCATCTCTCTGAAACACAGTGAAAAATATTTGTATGCAGCACGTGACATGATTCGAATGCCCCTCTCTCTGATGAACGTGTCTCCTATGTTGGCCCACAGAGCCCCCCGAGACCCGACTAGCTCTTTCAGTGATGAATGAAATGCCTTAAAACTTCAGGAGAAAAGAACAGAGGAAGACCAGTCGCTGCAGTGATTAACTCACTTTCTGTCTTCTGTCTGTTGGAACAAATCATCCAGGACAGACTCAGGGTGTCTCTGTAAAGGGGATTAGGAGAGGCTCACATTTCCACCAATCCTCTGTCCATCTAGTACTCCCTGTGGGTACTAGAGGAAGTGAAAGGGATAATGTCTAATCATGGCTTTCATTAGGATGGCTACTATCACGACATCTACCACTTCTTTTGGAGATAATCATGGGCTTCCCTCTGGATGCACTAATTTTTCTCATCTGTTATTTCTATACATGCACCACACATGTATTAATCTTCCAGGTACTCAAGCAGAGTCATGGCATGAGATCTGGAAAAAAAAAAAAGTACCTGCAGGGATAATGAAGGACACCTATTAACAACTGGTTGTTGTTAATAGACTACCTTAGTAGACTATTAACCTTAACCAATGAATCACTGTTTACAACTAATATTACTTAAAACTTTGCCCTCCTATAAATACTTCTAATTAGCAGATTTTAAGCAGCTTGGACGACTTGCGACTTTATAATTGCTGGGGATAGTGTCTGGAAGGACATTTGGTTTTTAACGTTGCCAAATATGCAAACATTGTAATTTGAATAAACAAATGTTCAAATGACTGTGCACATAAAGCCAGAATATTTGACATGAACATTCCAGAAACATGAAAAAAACAAACATGTACTTCTACTGTAGTTCTGTTAGTTACTTCGGTGCAAATGTAATGCTTCAAAATTAAACCTTATGTAACTCTACCCTGACCACCTTCTCCGTGTCCTTCAAAACAACAACAGACTGAGCCTAAGCGACAGTTTCTCCCCTCTCTGCATGCACCAGGCTGAGGCGAGCTGCACATAAGGGACACTGGATTAAAAGATTTATGCAACAAAGTACTGCATACTAATGACAATGGGACGTGCGTTTGAACAGAAGACGAGCGACTCCAGTTAGAAACACAAAACAACACAGCCAAACACAGAGACTAGTTCAGCTCCTTCTACACTACCAAAACGAAAATGAACGAAGGTATACCTTTCTGGTGGAAGATGCACTGTTGCTTGTCTCCATAGTTACCTGGAATCTTCCACCATATGGCATTAAACTTATTATGTACATGGAGACAAGTAGGTGATGCCACCAGACCAAGTTACAGATCATTACAGTTCTTTGGGAGCTCAGCTGCTCATAGCAAGAATGCATGATTTTCAGGTCTTTTTAGCAAAAAAAAAAAAAAAAAAAAAAAAGAAACAAAAAAGAAAACATCTGTTAATGAATAAACACGATCATGATGATAGATACATCTAAAGAAGGTGTATTTTACTTTTAACTGGTAACACGTATATTTAGGTCACAATTTTATTGTTTTGAAAATGCTATATTCACCAGAAAGTTTCACAACCTCTGAGTCTCCCCTTGTTTTGGTCTCTATACTAAGTCACTCTCTCTTCAGAGCTTGGGTGACATAGGTTTGTGGGCGGAGCCTTGGACAGAATCTAATAGCTAACTGTAAGGAGGGTTCACATAGTGCCCAGAAGAGATCGAGCATGATTCAGGTATGTTTTTGATGAGCAAATATTATAACATGGTAAAATGCAAAAAAAAAACAAAAACAAAAAAAAACTAAACATAATACCCCCTCTTTAATGCAATATTTAAGACAAAGAAACAACATCTTCATGGAGACACCCTATCAGAAAAGTTGCATACCTTTAATATAGAAATCAAGTTAAATATATAGTAATTTGACAAGAACCATTCATTCCTGAACATGACAGCATTCAAACCATTATTATTTTATGGAGAGCAGTGATAAATGTTTAATATGTAGTGTTTGTAGCGGTTGGTCATAGTGAGAAAATGGACCTTGCATTGTGCATTTGTGAATAATCCTTATGAACTCTTGAATCCAATTAATTCAATACAAGATTACTCATTCCTTCCCCCATCTGAGAGTATGACATTTGTGCATCAAATCATCACAAATTATTTTGATCATACTGCACTCAAAATTCAGGCTATTTCTTTATCAACAGAAGAACAAGCCTTAAAGACACTGTACCTAATGTCTTAAAAAAGTGAAAAACTGTTCATTTGAAATGGCTTACAGTGGTCCAAAGTTACCCATCACTTAACTTGTACATTCCAAACCGCCTAACTATTCACAATGAGTTTATAAGTGCTTTTCACAACTCTCAGACACCAGAGTTTTGCCCTGAAAGTAAAAACTAATATGGAAACACGCAAATCCTATCATCAGATAATGTTTCGTGGGTGGTAATGTTTTGTAATTGGTACACAATGGACTTACTTTGACCTAAACAGCTGCTTATACAATATAGCTGTACTGGGGTAAGACAAGTATTTGCTCAAATACATGGGGAAAAATTGGGCACAGGGCCTTTAAGAAGAACGGAGCTCTCCTGAAAAATATGGTGTTTTGTTCTGAACAGAATATTACATTTGTAGCAGCATCTGGTGATAAACATGGCCTTAAAAGAGGGTAATCTTTTACAGTATAATATGTATTTAATTGGAAATCAAGACGTAGGTTGTTAAAAAAAAAAAATTGTCATAATGAAATAGTAATAAAATACAAACACAAATTTATGCAGCTACATGCTTAAACTGTAAATACACTGCTGTTCTACTCAAGCGTTGCCTAAGATATATTTTGCATCCATAAGTTGTTTTAAGTCACACTGCTGATTTGATTTACTCTGAAACATAATTGGAAAGCAATGCAGCCAGTCAAGCATTGAGTGATGAGCTAAATGGGAAAACCTCTCCCCACGAGAATTGGACTATTGTAACTGAATTGTTCTAGCAGCGTAACATTAATTGCCAGTACCTCCCTCCTTCTTCCCTCCTCTCTCACTTCTTCACACGGGACAGTATTCATGGGTCAGGGGGCAGAGGAGAGTGCACTCACCTTTCAGCTCCTCAGTGGAGATACTGGTGAGCTGGAAGGATTCATTGCCCTCGGCCAGGGAGTTGCTCAGGTAGTTGTCTGGATAGAGCAAGCCAGCCCGCACATGGTGGAACGGCATCTTCTCCCTGAAGACAAAATTAAAAAGTAAGAATGCATGCATTTGAAGTTTTGGTTTTTTTTGGCCATAAAAACAAATGCAAGGTGGACATATACTGTGGAACATTCCAGGCAACCTAATAATTTGTCCATGGAAATAGGTAGGTGGCAGACCCAGACAAGAAAATGTACACCTTTAAGAGAATAACTGCACAAAATAAACAATTGACTAACAATCCACATTTTTTTTGCAATGACTATGCCTCACTTTAAGATGGTTCGCCACCTGCTCCTGACAGGTTTGCATTTTAATGAAGGATGGGTCAAATGCAGAGTAGAGAAAGGGTTGACAATAATCATTCATGGGACTTTTTGTATAATCGTGATAATCGCCAACAAAGATAATGGCCATTATATCACTAGAATGTACAGAAAAAAACCTAAGGGCTTAGGGTTAGCAGCCCAGAATTGGACGCTCTTCCTGTTAATTTGTATTAGGGGGGCCCATGTGAGACTTCTTGTCCCGGACACCCAAATGTCAGTTGACGGCCCTGCTCATCCAGAATATTCTCTGCTACACTGTTGTTGTTTTCACTGATAACAAAGTACCATACTAAAAGAGTTCCTTAAACATGGAACTTATAAATCAGAAGATTTAAATGATAATTATCAAATTTGCTGATTTAAAGTAAAATTTCAATATCGTCACATGCCTAATGCAGAGGACACATTTCTGTATGAACACAATATGAAAGACAAGCTAAGTCAAGGATGGCATCCATTGCTAATAATTGCATGCCAAATCTTGTTAGTAGAGTCAAATGTTTTGCTATAGCCACAGTGGAACAGAATGAGGAGTAAGTTACATATAAGATGACATTTTATCATTGTATTATCTGCCATATATTCATAGCAGTCAAATAGTTAGGTTAATCCCCTGACAATATACCTAAACATCATTAAAACTGAATGTGCTTTATCCTGACAACATCCTCTCTCCAATGCAGCGTTAGTATGTCTACATTAACTCTGATGCTAAGTGAGGTTCCTGTCTGCCCATGTGCGTATGTTAAATCCCTAGTGCTGTCTGAAGCCCTATTTAGAAACCCGCACATTGTACTCCCATCTTTCTCCCTTTCATTTCTAGAGAATCTGCCTCTGTCTCCTCATGCCACACTGACAAATTATGTAATCTCTTCATAATTCAAGGCTGTCTCATAAAAATATATTCCACTGTTATTGTTCAGATAAATAGCAGGCTATTCAATCATGAGATTTTATCGAGCGATCTTTCTTGTGGTTTCTATCTTGATATCAGGCGGCTGTCATCACTTCATCGGGCTGTGTGTGCGGACATGTGTTATGTCAAGAAGAGCAAATATTAGCCATCAATAAAGCCTGTCCAACTGAGACCCATCCACCCAGGTTTATTCAAATATGTGGGTATTTTCCAATGTATTTTCATAAGGAAGCAAATAATAATAATAATAATAATAATAATAATAATAATAATAATAATAATAATAATAATAATAAAGCATAAACGTTTCTTTCTATGTTAAAAGGGTTTTAAGATCACCTAATACAATTAGGTTACTACATCATTTCTAAAGACTAAGGGTACATTCAGGTTCAGGGTACATTCTAGAATACACTTTTTTCCAACACTTTACAAAGATGTAAATCTGGTCACCGGTGAATCTGATTAGATGGGTGTGATTGATAGGTGGATCAGAAACATGCATGGGAAAAAAGAGAGGAAAAACATCACAGATTTCTGCAGAATTAATGAGCCAAGTACTAAACTCAATGTGTCACTCAAAGAAGAGGTAAGAGAAATGTAATTTTATCCACCAGAAAAGTTACATAATGCAACTTGACTTGACATGAAGAAAATAAATGAGTTTTTTTGTGCTCTTCTATCTGTATGAACATGAATGTCTTATATTATTACTGTTATACAATGTTACTATTCTTATATTGTATACATATTCTGTAACATAATTGAAAAAATAGACCCATTTGAATGTTTCATTTATGTTTTATAGCTCACATTGTTTGTATTGTCCACATTGATGCATCCTTCTTTATCATCACTAATTGAACAAAACAATAAAGATCTATAGTATCATCATATTTATAGATACAGATACATTGTCACATTTTAGTTCTCTCTGGTCAAAAGTCTTCAGTATTGACGCCTGTGGTGCAGAGCGAGCTGAGGTGAGCTGAGGTGAGGACATAGAGACAGTGCAGGAGATCCCTGGAGCATTGTGCCGAGCAAGTGAAAAGAAAAAGAAAATAATATATATGGATGTTTCTTGGAGCATTCACACTAAGAGGCAGAGTGTAAGATTTTATAGGACATGGTTAAAATGGACTACGAGAATGCTAATGTTGCTTCTGCACAATTTGGTTACTTATTGTCAATTTGAATTTGATTTTTAGAGGGAAAAGGAAACTCCACCAGTTTAACCAACACAAGTTACAACAAATGAAACACCTAAGCCAAAACAGCTTAATAAAAATCTCACATATGCTGTGTCTATATGAATATGTAACACATTATTTAATATCTTAAATTAAATGACAAAAATGAAAAAAACTTAATTTTTGCACTATGGCCCTTTTTGTTAGCATTGCCAGCATGATGAATTCTCACAATTTTTGTGAGGTCATAAACTCACCGGCTCGAGCAGCTCCATTTGAATTGTTTGCGTGTGATGGAAAGGACAGCACTGTGGTTTTGGGCAGAAATGATTTATGCATTTGTGGATGGGTAAGACACATGTGTTTTTCTCTCAACTGGATATAACTAAAATTAATTCTCACCCATTCCCACACCAGACACAAGGGGCAAGGTGAGCTAAGTGTCTTACCAAGGACACAACAGCATTCAACTGTGGGAGCTGGAATTGCACCACCAACCCGTGGGTCAGTGGATCCGATCGCTCAACCAACGATGTTCACGTGGACACTCTACTAACTGAGCTACTGTCGCCCAAGGGACTCTCAGATTTTCTTTTCTTTCTTTCTTTCTTTTTTTTTTTTTAATAAATGAAAAACTAGCCAAATAACCTCCATAGAGACACACAAGTGGAGGACTTGCACCTGATGACCACCACAACACAGTGATAGCGTGTTATTATTCCCCACCTGTAGGGCATATAAACACAGATGGGCTTTTGCAACAATGTCATACAGGTGCTACTGTTTACAGTCTCGTCTCCTTGCCTCCTTGTCTCCTTGTCTCCTTGACTTCTCAATTCCTCTGTAGTAAATCCTGCCCAGTGTAGAGAGAGGGTCATACAAAAGAGAGACATTTGTAATTGGTTCTCTACACTCAGTATACATGATTGACAATTCAGGACTCAAAGAATCAAGGAGTTGAGGAGATGAGAAAACTGAATTGGGATGAGGCTACTGTTATATGTATAAGTGAATTAGTGATTATGTATGTGCAGTCTGTGTATTAGCACTTTAGATGTTCCTCCTATTGGTCACACCATGATAATTACATGCAATGTGATTTCATAATGGTGCGACTAATGAAATAACTGACCATAATTGACATCTCTACATGCACCACTGGATTCTGATTACTCCTGTGACCTTCTTCAACGTTGTCCTCCTGTGCGAACTACTTTATATCACTTTGAATACCGGGAACTTGCAACCATAACTTAATATATCATTTTTTATTTTGCTGTGACCTAAAGGGACAGAAGTTTACACCTTTCTGTCAAGGTTGAGACCATCTGCTACTGGTCCTAAAGTTGTCCCAGATGCATATTCAAATCACCTAGGTCACCACAGCAAACAAATCAGATGACAGGTCTTACAATGCATCTACTGGAACTACAAGAGTCTCCTGGTTTAATCTATCTTTTGTTATGCATCCATGTAGTAACATAACACATCAAACAAGGACACAATGCGAATATGTAATGCTGTTGCTGGTAGTGGGAACTGTAAGGCTAACATTTAAGGGAGTTGGACCAGATGCCCTTCCTATCACAAATAGACAAATGACTGTGGCTGGCGAGAGTATCCAGAGACACAACTGGATCAGAATAACCTTCTACCTGCTGCGCTCAAGTTGAATGTTAACCAGTAGCACCTCTGTTGTATCTGACTATGACTGTGGTGAGGATTGCTGTCTTGTGCCATTTATGAAAAAAGTTGGGTCCCGCATTTCTGACAACATATCAGCCCATATATGTAAATGTAAAAATACATTATCAATACAAACCTTGAGGGCATTATTAAGAGAGCTCTTTACTCCTTAAATATTGCCAAAAATGTCACATTGTTGCAGGTGTAGGTATGTACTAACCTCTGGGCAAACTCAAAACTTATATTGATGTTACCATGGCAACGTTCAACTTCATTTCTACCAATACAGAAAGAAACGACATATAATTTTGGGCTGTGCAGAAGGAGACTGAATGACACTGGAAGGAAAACATTGAAAGATGGAAAGTAAATCATTAATCTTTTCACATTATTGAGCTGAGACTGTATGCAACACAGCTACTGAATGAGGGAATAAAAATAATAGTATTTAACAAATCATCAAAATTGTGTACATGGTAAATAAGGTTAAAAGGAAATCAATAGAATAAATCAAAAGGAAATGGACTAGGATTAGAACCAGGTTTAAAAAACTCCAACCATAAATGGAACTACTCCGACAATAGGGACTACACTGGGACTAAATACCAGGAATAATCAGGACTAGAACTACAGTAAATCAAGTCTTTATCAGGACCAAACCAGGATCCAGCCAGGATGAAACCAGGAACAAATAGGGAACCAAGCTGGGACCAAACTGGAACCAAACCAGGTCTGGGGAAGACCAAACCAGGACCAAACCAGGAGCAGCCCAGGACAAGCATTCAAATAAATCTTGATCTCTTCAAAATGTCATGTTATTTTAAAAAGCCTGTGTATGATTCACAACAAATCATTAAATTAATTGGCTTTGGTGAACATAATAATCAACAAAATTCCTCCTTTTGCGAGACCTGACTAGATTGTGCAACTAAAGCATGCTGTTAGTGAGATGTGAGGCTGGGCTCTACTAAATGAAAATTGCATGTCTTTCAACATCACAGGGTGCAGATTGCTGTGATTCTGCCTCACTGTTTTTACACATCAAGTCCTAATAATCTCGAAGAGTCTGATGGAAATAGCCAATTTGAAGCTAAACGAAACCTAAATGGCATTAATAAACTAGACCACTGGCTTCATCTTTGCTGTGTTAAAGTATGACTCACAAAATAAACAATGACATGTTGAGTAGTTTTCAAAGCTGGAAATGGGAGCTGGAATCACGCTGCCAACCTGCTCTACCAATGATGTTTATGTCAATGTCAAGAACCCAGTCTGTCCTGTCTTTCTTGTGTTGTTCTCCCCCTCCCTTCTGTGTTAGAGCCTGGAGCTGGGCAGAAATTCTGGCTCCTCCCATGTACACCTGCAACTCAATCCGTAATCAAGCTGCACCTGGGGAGAACAAAGGGACTGTGGACCTGACACTCGTCCACATATCAATAATGGTACAGCTCTGCTTGGCTCAGTCTCATGTTTCGCATTTTTAACTTTGCACTCAGTTGGATATTTCTTGTTCCTCACCAGATCCCGCTCTCTGGACCTGATCAGCTCCTCTGCCTCTGACCCAACTCTCCACAATCGCTACAAACCTCACATCTTCCAACCCAGTTCACCTTGACCAGTACAGGCTACCTCATCTCTGACTCCGCTGCCCACAACCCACTCAAAGACTGCTGCAAACAACCCTGCTCTCAACTGTCTGATCCATCTACCTCCATTTGCATTATATTTTCTGTAAATAAACCATGTTAAATTTTTCACCTTACTCTTTGCTCCCCCTGTCAGTCGTTACAACAGAACGATCTGGCCAACATGGACCAATCAGACTCGGGGCCGGATCAAACGCTACACTGGGCGTTTTCACATCACGGAGTCATCATTGGGCAACACGAACAAACTATCCGAACCTTGCTTGAATGTAACCACACCCTGAGCCAGCAAATTACCCAGCTCTCCAACCAGGTCTCCACTCTGCTCCCTTCCCTGCCTTCAGCTACCGCCACCACAGTCGTCGTCTCCAGGACAACCTGGAATTGAGAGTCACCGATCCAGACCCATAATCAGGTCAGCCCAGCCTCTGTTGGGGCTTTCTTTTTCAATCCTCTTCCATGTTTCAACAACCTCCAGCCTGTTTTACATCAGACGCTGCAAAGATACGGTACATGTGTGGATTACTGAGGGGGAGAGCACTCCAGTGGGCAGAGGCTGCGTTAGACCATGTGACTTTTGATGGGTTTGCGGGAGAGTTTAAACTAGTTTTCGATCACCCGCACTATCAAGCTGACACCTCTCTCCACCTATTAAGTCTAGTTCAGGGATTCAGGTCTATGGCAGATTACACCATCGAGTTTTGAACACTGGCAGTGGAGGTGGATTGGACGGACAGCGCACTTAAGGTTGTCTTCGTGAAAGGACTAAGTGACAAATTAAAGGGTGAACTGGTTTCTCAAGATGACCCACCTGACCTAAAATCTTTGCGAACCATATCGACAATCGGATGCAGAGCTGCCAGAGGGAGATATACTGCTCGCCGGCCTGGATCTTGAACCTCCCCACCCCTTCACCACGAGTCAACCTGCCCCCAGCGGCACCCCCAGAGGAGCCAATACAGCTGGGTCGAGCGCATCTGACTGCAGAGGAGCTTCTGCGACACTGCCAGGCTGGTGAGTGCCTGTATTATGGAAGGCAGGGTCACTTCCCCACAACTTGCCCGGTTCAGCCAAAAGGGGGCGCCCATCAGTAGGACTGGGAGTACTGGTGGATCAGCAACACATCCCAGAGAAGAAGCATAATAGACTACCTTGTCTCGTTAGAACTGTCACCCGGTCACCCTACCTGTAAGAGGACTTCCTAGACCAGCAGGTGGCCGAACAGTTGGGGGTAGGTTTGGAGCCTCTTAAACAACCACTCACAGCCCTGGCTCTTAATGGGAGGCTACTGGCCAGGGTTACGCATATTATTATTACATACATACCTTAGTCTTTTCCAGGAATCACCATAAAAACAGGCGCTTCTATGTAATTTCTGCTCCCACTACGCAGCTTATTCTGGGTGACCCCTAGCTCACAACCCCAAATTTGACTGGGCTAGGGGGAAAGTGTTGGAGTAGAGTCCTGTTTGCCATGCGAACTGCTTGCAATCTGCTCTGTCTCCAGTAGGGAGTGCCAACTCATACTCCAGTCGCCCTCCGAACAAACCTCTCCTCTGTGCTGAGTGAATACCGTGACTTAAGGGATGTTTTTAGTAAAAGTCGGGCGCCGGCTCTTCTTCCCCACAGACCATACAACTGTGTGTATCGACCTCCTGCCCAGTGCTCCCTTGCCTTCCAGTTGCCTCTATAATCTCTCCAAACCGGAAAGGGAGACTATCGAACAATATATTTGGGACTCCCTTGCCGCTGGTATTATCCGCCCTCTTCACCCTTGGGTGCTGGATTGTTCTTTGTGGCCCGCGAATGACAGAGATGCTAGGGTGTACATGTTGGCATGCCAGGTGTGTGCCAGGAGCAAAGCCTACCACTTGATGCCCTCCGGCCTGCTCTACCTGCTGCCTGTTCTGAAGCACCCTTGGTCTCACGTGGCAGTGGACTTCGTGACTGGTCTTCCATCTTCTCAAGGTAACACAGTCATTCTCACAATCGTTGACCGGTTCTCCAAAGCAGCCCATTTCGTCGCTGAAACTCCTGACTGCCAAGGACACCGCAAATCACATAATCAACCATCTATTCCGACTGCATGGAATTATGGTGGATATAGTGTCCGACCACGGGACTCAATTCACATCACAAGTTTGTCGCTCCTTTTGTGAGAGCCTGGGTGCATCAGTGAGTCTTACCTCCAGCTTTCACCCCCAGACCAACGGACAAACCGAGTGTGCGAACCAGGACCTAGAGACAGCCCTACATTGTGTGGTTTCCTCTAACCCCTGCCGTGGATCGAATACTCTCCTGGTGAGTAGCCTGCTAAGCCTGCTACCGGCTTATCCCCTTTTCAAGCCTCGCTATGGTACCAGCCTCCACTATTCCATCAAATAAAAAGGCCAGGATGAAGGCAGCTGCAGACAGACACCGTACTCCCGCTCCCCAACATCAGTCAGAGCAGTCAGTTTGGCTTTCATCAAAAAAAATATCCCGCTCAGAACAGACTCACGCAAAGTCTCTCCTTGCTTCTTGGGCCCCTTCAAAATCACCAAAATCATCAGTCCATCTGCAGTACGCCTTCAGCTGCCTCCTTCCCTCCGCATCCACCCTACGTTCCATGTCTCACAACTCAAACCCATTCTAGTGACCTATAAATCTTTGGTCCCACTGTCAGTTGTTACGAGAGCGAGATTCAAACCACCAACCTTTGGGTCAATGGACAAACCAGGTGAGCTACTGTCGCCTATAAATATGTATAAGGCCATTCTGTGGAACATTACAGGATTCTGAACCAAAACTACAGTAGTGACTGGATTTACTAATAGTAGCCTATACAGTGTGAAAACTGTGATGATGTATCATTGACATCATCCATAACAATGAAAATGCCGAAATTTTATAACGATAAAAATAAATCTCTTAAATAATTCTACAATTTTACCCAGCATGAGATTTGAAAGATGCCCCTGCTGTCCTTTTTAGCAAGATTCAAGGGCTAAAAATGTTGTCAAAAATGGCAAGGGGCTGATTTAAGAGACAGAAAGCAGCATGCCATTTTAATAATAGACTTAATGACTAGCTTCGACCGGGATTGAAGTTATAACTGTCATATAATGATAGTGTCACCGTTCACTGACAGGCTGTGTGATGTAATGAGATATTTCAGAGTACCTGTTACATTTAATTTATGCATATATTTCTATGGAGAGGTTATAGACAGCCAACTGGGTTTGATTTCCCCTATTTTACATTAGTTTACGGGCCTACAGGAATGCATGCATGTACAATCACTTGGGCAAACATGTTGGGAATATGCAAATATTTATGTGCTGGTCGCCGTGTGTGCAATTCCTTTCTAAATGATTATGAATACATTATAGATACACATTTCAGGACCGCATTGGTGATTAACATGTAATGAATAGGCTGCAGTGGGATGAAATGCATCAATTTCTCATACTCTGACAAATGTAACTAACAATTATTGAATCAGTACAGAAATTAATGAGACATATGATACAAAATTAACACGGGAACACATTTTAACAGTTCATCTGCTCACAAAATTGTTCCCATGAGATACACTTGCTGAAACAAATCAAATTCAAACACATATATCTAATCAAAGGTCATAAATGTTGTGTTTTTGCTTTACCTGGGGTTTATTATTGTTCATATGATACATTTACATTGTCACCTATTGTTCAGCTTGAAGCTTCCGGGGTTATTTTTATTCAGTTTACTTATTCTGCTGCAGTTCTTACTCTTACAACACTGCTATATTACCATAAATGGTAAATGGTTGCATTTTTATATAGCACTTTTCCACCTTTAAGGCACTCAAGGCTTTTTTACATCAATGAACCACTCACCCATTCACACACGCATACATACACCAGAGTACACAGACACTGGGGGCGAGGTGGATTAAATGTTTTGCCCAAGGGCACAATGACAATATCCGTTTGGGGGGCTAGAATTGCTGACTGCACTACTGATGGTGTTTATGTCAGTGGACAAACACTATACCAACTGAGCTTCTGTCACCGCCATAATGGACAAATCATTGTCGCTTACCTTACTTTTGTTAGTTGATACATATTTAATTAGTATCATTGTCAAGATGGGTTCAAGGAAGACAGAAGTGCGTCCACATAGTGTCAATAAATGTGATTACAAATAAATCACTGCATTACTGCTGACATGTTTTCCCAGCATTGCAGGATAGGTAAACAATCAAATGACCACTCATTTATGTCCTTGAATGAGTTCTATTGAGAGATAAAGTCAAATATATGAACTTCAGGCACAAGGTGTCAGTAAAGACTCCAACAAAGAGACTAGGTGGCAAAACCTATAGCGTATTCATCCCCAAACTAAAGAAAACAAAAAAAAAAAAAACCCTAAAAACCCCCGCAACATTCAAAATCCTCAATATACTGTCAATGTCTTATCCCATATTTGGAAAAACGTCTTCTTAATGGAGTGATATTGGTGCTGACAAGGACAGATTTTGAAGAAAAACTCTATGTGATAAAACCCAGAGCAGCAACTGCAGTAGATAGCTATAGCGTGATATACAGATAGACAGGGAGCGAGTAGGAGGAGAGGTGGAAGACAGACGGAGAGATGAAAGCAGTGAATGAGAGAGGTGCGTCTGTGGCTCTTTGAACCCAGAGGTCAGAGCAGCTCCAGGGAGTCCAGTTTTAAGTCCACACTACAGTGGTCACAGAAGACTAAATGCCTATATTATTATTATTAGGCCCGAGCCTGGGACAACGTCCCGGCGAGGGACTCATTAAAACCGTGTCCGGAGCATGGAAAATGGCAAAAATCAAATAGTAAACACGCCCCGATATGGCAGTGAGTGGTGTCAAAAATTAGAACTCGACAAGCTCTAATTGTCACAAAAGACCCCAAGAAAAAATAACGAAAGACGACTCAGTAGCGCCCCCTCAAACTTTAATTTTCATGGGGCCAAAGGGAGCCCGACTCGGAAAAACGTCAACGCAAAAATCCGAAACTCACATCAAAAAATAGGAAATCTCAGGACATGACAAAAATGATATTATGGCCCCACATAGCTGCTAAAATCAAAGGACTCCCCACACCCAATCTCACAGATCTAAATAATCAGGCTATTGGACGCTTCGCACTTGCCATAACACAAGACGCCACTCACCCTCTCCAGGACCATCTAATCCCTCTGCCCTCAAGACAGAGGTACAGGGCGATCAGGTGCAGGAGGACACGGTTTGGTACAAGCCTGATCCCGGCGGCCATTGCTTTCTTAAACAACAGGCCCCACTGAGGCATAATGTCTGTTTTTGTAATGTATGTTTATGTGAGTGTGATGTTTGGTGTTTATCTGTGTATATGTCAGACGTGCTCTGTGTATGTGGAAAGGAATCTCACCCCGGGGACAATAAAGTAAAGTCAAGTCAAGTCAAGCCCTAAATGTACAGGAAGTCGGCCATATTGGATCAAACCCGGAAATGACAAAAGTGCACACCCTCGCATTTAGGACAACTCCTCGCACAGTTTTCATCACAAAAGCTTCAAATTTGGTTAAATCCCACTAAACATATGTGTGATTAAAGATTATCAATTACATTTTGAATATGACTTTGGGTGTGGTCAAGGTGAATTTTCAACAAACTCGCAAATTTTTGAATATTTAAAAAAACATTTTACTTTCACACATTTTTTGTTGGGAAAACGCTAATACAGCGTTTATGCACATTTGTGAGCTGAACGCAATGATATGCAAATCAAGGCACTCGCTCACAAAATGGCTCTCTGGCGCCGTCTTCAAAAGACAATTGATTTGTCGTGGACCTGTGAAAAAATTCACAGGGGCCTTATTTGGGATGGGGCACAATGTGAGAAAGTCACATGACTCTAGCTGTTATGGTTTAGGAGAAAAAATAATGGGTGGAAAATGTGTTTCCATTATTATTATTCATCTTCTTCTTATTATTATTATTTTGGTGGCCAGATTGAAGCCACTTTTGACCCCCTGAACGTTAACGAAAAGTCAAGTTTATTGGACCCAAAATTCAAGGTTTGGTGAAAAATTTATTATTTTGATGTTCAAAAAAATTAATGTTTCAAAATGACTCAATAGCGCCACCTTAAAATTTGAAATACATTACAGCAATGAGAGACCTTTTTCATCATAGACAAATGAAATTTGGTACAAACATAGAACATGTCAAGACAAGTAAAAAATATATATTATGACCCCCACCCTAAACCCTACAGGAAGTCGACCATTGTGGGCGGAACCCCATTTTTTCAAAATTTTACCTCTCACATTTGGATTTTTTGCACCATGGATTTTGATTCAAGAAACTTGCAAATTGGTCAGAATGAAACAGCCCGATGTGGGAATATAGGGAACTGTCTTAGATTTTTCTACATCATAAAATATGGGAGCAATCAAAGAAAAAAAAACAATATTTTGAAGTGCTAAAGTGCGCATAATTCACGCATGCAGTGTCTTATTTCCCAGCATTAATATACATTTTGTTAAAAATCTTGATCTGCATGAAATGATATACAATTTACATATGGCAGAATTTTTTTTTGCTCCACAGCGCCCCCTTGAACTTTTGAATTGGACCAAAAAAATTACTTTGACGTAAACATTTGAAATTGGGCATGGACATTTGGCTTGGCAAACTGAACAAAAAAGCCAATGAGAACATACCTCTATCTGCAACTATGTTACCGTGGTAACATAATAAATGTGTCATTGAAATGAAATAGGTTCAGAGTACTGCACTTTGTTGTAGACTAAATAGATGCTCTACACTCATCCAACTATGGCCTAAAATTCAAGATTGACAAAAAATTTTGTATTTTTATGTGCAAAAAAATTTACGAATCAAAATGACTCAAAAATCAAAATACATTATGGCAATGAGAGACCTTTTTCATCATAGACAAATGAAATTTGGTACAAACATAGAACATGTCAAGCCAAGTAAAAAATTATATTATGACCCCACCCTAAACCCTACAGGAAGTCGGCTATTGTATATAACCTAATTTTTTCAAAATTTTACCTCTCACATTTGGATTTTTTACGCCATGGATTTTCATTCAAGAAACTTCCAAAATGGTCACAATTAACTAGACCCATGTGGGATTATAGGCTACTCTCTTGGAATTTTGTAAGTAATAAAATGTGGGTGTGGCTGGCCTGCAAAGAAAAAAGCTATTTTTAAAAGTTTTTAATTGCATGTAACTCACACTTTTAGTGTCCTATTTCCCGGCATGAATATACTTTTTTTTTTCAAAATGTTGATCTGAACACATAGATATACAATTTACACAGGTCAACAGGTAAACATTTGAAATTTGGCATGGACATCCCTATTCCTATACTGAACAAAAAAGTCAATGACACCATACCTCTATTTTCAAAGGTGTTGCCATGACAACGTCTGACATTTCTCTTTGAAATACATGGGTTTTGGTTAACAGGGATGAAAAATAATTACTTTGTCATAGACCACTGAAATTTGGTACACATATTCCTCTCATCATACTAAACAAAAAAGCCAATGAAGACATACCTTTATTTCCAACCGTTCAGGCGTGACAATGTCATAAATGGTCTCATTGGAATTAATGGAGTAGTATTACTCAGTCGCTGATTTTGGGGGGAGGGGCGATGTAAGCGGGAACGAAAGGCAGGATATTCACTGTGGCCTTTACCCCACTGTCGCAAGGGGTGGCGAGGGCCTTTATCACTGCTTGCAGTTATTATTATTATTATTATTATTATTATTATTATTATCTTTAATGTACATTAACACACGAATGAGGGCAAAACATCAAATATATGAGGTATATGTGTTTGTTTCCAAGATCATTTGCTTCTTTGTGTGTCCAACTATCTATTTATCTAGCCATGGGACTATTACAAAGAGCTGTCTCACTTGTGTACCCTTCTGTTTCAGTACAGAACTGACATTGTTATATACGTCTAAAGTGATATGTTGTCTTTAGATTCACTGGCGTGCATTTATTTGCTTTTGGACTACATTCTTTGATTAGTTTGCATTTTGTCCTTCTTTTGTCATTCTTTAATCGTTTTTGTAGTTCTGCTTGTGTCCCTGTCAGAGGATACTGAACTCACACCATACAAACTGTGAGAAAGAGAGGATGATGGTGTTGCTTCCTCACCTCCCTCTGTCCCCACAGACCCAAACGCATTAACAGCACAGCCCAGCCAACAGTCACAACTTTTTTTTTTTTTTTTATTCCCGAAAAACGCATATGAAGAAAACTGATTTCACAAAATGGCTGTATTAAAACAACAAAACCTAGATTCATACAAAACTTCTAAAAGGTATGGTATGCACACTGTTGCTTATCCAAATATGCAAATTGCAATGATTAAACTTCATCCAAGACTGCCTTCATATGATCTGGTTCTTGTAGATAAAACTACAAATTAGTTAATGCTTTTGTTTATGGAGGATCAAATCTGAGTTATTTGGCAGCACTGTCAAACAGACACACAATCACAACCAGCAATGTAACCACAATAGCAATTTGTCATACTTCAATTTAAAGACCTCAAGGCCAAATTATATAGACAAAAACAACACATTTCATCTCCACTTCTCGTTCAATACATCAATATGTACAAGCAAGAATATGACAGCACAGGTTGCAATATCAAAGTTAATGGCTAAACCAATAATACACGCTATTAGATTGATTGAAATCGCCCGCTGTCCTTTCATATTAGCTCAGACAGCATGACATTGCCTGAGTAACCTTGGACATACCTGCACCACGCATACAACCAGCCCCCACCGTCCGCTACCCCATCTCCCTTACCCCGCACATCTGGACTCCAAAAACAACTCCTCTAGGACATCCATAGACGTCGCTTCAGGTCGCAGCACCTTAAAATCTGAAATCAGTGAAGCGACGATGCTCCCAGGACGGTTCAAAAACTCCAAAAATGGTTTTAGCTGGAGCTCACGTTGCTTGTCAGAAAGTACTGGCCACCCATGAAGTCTATGTCTGCAGAGGAGAGGAGCGCACAGTTTCTCCCAAGCTCATAAACATATCCGAGACGTTAGCGCTGTCTAGTTGTACAAAGATGGACCACTGCCTCCCTCTCAAATAGTGTGTGGGACTCTTGGCAGTGTGTGTCACTGAGTCGGACATTGGTTTATAGTGGTGAAGTTTTGGAGCATCTGGCAATGAGAGTTAACACAATTGAGGCTTGATATTGTTCCAGATTCCATTTATCAACAGCAATATGCACCCTACTGCAGTGGACAGAAGGCGGAGGGAATGTTTTTTATGGATTATTGGGGATTTGTCTGAAGTTTAAATGTTACTGAGTGTACTGTGTCGTAAAACATCTTAAAATGTATATTTCTGAGTTATGTATAAGCAGTTTTCTTCTTTCCTTTCTGCTTTTCCCATCTGGTGCTGCAACATGACTCATCTGTCACCAAGCACCATATAATTTGGTATAGTATCTAGACCAGATGCCCTTCCTGAGACTGACACTAAAATACACTAATTTCACTGTAACAATGTAAATACAAGGTTTGTTTATAGAACTACTTGATGAATAAAAGACATGCAATGGACTTGACCTTTAAATTTAAAAAGCTTTTTGGAGACATAAAAGCTTTTTGGAGACTTATCAGTCAAATAATTTAATTAAAACATAAATAAATAAATAAATAAATAAATAAATAAATAAATAAATAAATAAATAAATACATAAATAAATAAATAAATAAATGTGATGGAAATACCACTAGAGGCCAGTGTTGGACATTATTCAGATACAATATATTTGATTTTCAAATCATTATATTGAGACTTTGCAAGGTGACTCTCAACCTGATAATCTTGCCTGCACAAATATCAGCTTTATTTGTGTGCAGTATTGAATTATTCTTATAGATTAAATGCAAACTTAATGTAAATGTATATAATCATTCACTTCAGTCTCAGCTAACATATATATCTGCATTTGTTAACAACAGATTTCAACGCAGTAACTTGTAAAGTATTTGTCCACGTATTGTGAAATAATCAAGATCAAGGTTGAAGTCTTCTGATGTGGGTTAAAATATGCACTAAGTACATAATCTAGTCTTCAAACAACGGCAGCTATATAAGGAGATGGACATTTATTTATACATAATTCCCAGGCCCAATACGCCTAAACAGCTGTTTTATGACTTATAAAGTCACATGTCACATATAGTCAGTACATTGCCTCTTGATGCAGGATCAGAGTGATGATGACGGAGATCCAGGCCTCCTGCTGCGTGTTGAGCCAATTACTGTGCCACTTACACTTATAGCAGTGAGATATGGACCTATAATCACCGATATCACACCTACTCACAACACACCTGTCATGCAACAGCAAGGCCCCTCTCAGATATCCCCGTATAGACTGGCGTGGTGTTCTGTTGCACTTTTTAAATAAATCCATGTCGTTAGTCCATAAAATGTATTTTCATTTCCCTCAAATGGATATTTTTTTCAGCTACAGTGATTGGGGGAGGTCTATCTGGTGCTTAAGCAGAATGGCAGCAGAAATTTGCACTTCATAAGCTCGTTTGCCACATTGTGTCCAGGCAACAGTAGTGCTCTTAACACATAGGATACTTTGAAGTGCCTCGCCAAACGCAGCTTATTCAAATGGACCAACAAGGGTTATGTTCTTACACCAAATGCGCACAAAACCCATAGTGACATTTCAGTGTTTTATGAATGCAAATGACCAAACGTATTGTCGTCAGCCATTACTGAAACACAGATCGAGTTCATGCTGTAGGAAGGCAAAAGGCATAACAATTACCACACGCACTCGCCTTCTCACACCTCCGCCGGTCACAACAGGTGCAGCAGCGGCAATGCGTTACCTGGCTGCGGTGAAAAGCCCTGCTCTTCGCCGCCCCTACCGCCTCCTCCTCCGCTGCTGCTCGGATGCTTCACACGGCGAGACGCACTGGCCGAGGCGCTGATCGGGCAGTCCGCGTCAACTGTGCAGGGCTGTGGGGCTTTTCGGGGGTGCGAGCCGCGGCTACAGATGGACTCATTCAGTCAGTGTGCGCCTCGAGGACTTCACCACTGTGTCATGCGCTTCTCACTTTTTACTGACTTGCCACCCCCCCAAAAATATCAACTGGTTAGACGAGGAGAGTGGTCCGAGAGGTAAAGGTGGAAGTGGTTCTGACTGCCCATGTATAAACGTCCATGCGTGTGGCTATACCTGACTTTCAAACGCCATGTCTTGGGATTTTATTTGGGCTTAAGTGATGAAAAATCTCCTCTTTTACCTCACTCAGACGGACGCCACCCAGCCGCCCACGGGTCTGGTTCCCCAAAATCCGCTTCTGTTGCTTCGCGTTATATAAAGCATAAATTTCCGTTTGAGTGGAGTTTTCTATGTCGAATCAACAGCACATAAGAATATGAGCAGTAGCCAACAAGAAGAAAAAGGCGGAGGAGGTGGTGATGTCCGGTTTGACTGAGAGCGCATTAGTCATTTGGAAAACACACGAAAGGAAAGGAAACTCCCAGCGTCTATTGAATACACTATCACGGCTTTTCCCGGAGTTAACCCATATATCGGTGCAGTCCCGGTAAGGGGGGCCACGAGCGGGGGCCACTGGCGGTAAATGTGGGATATGCGACGGTCAGACCACGGCGTTAATGGGAAACGCTCCTCTCTTCCCTGCATTCAGGTGCGCGAGAGAGAGTGGAGAGCGAGAGAGGAAAGAGGGAGGGAGGGAGGGAGAGAGAGAGAGAGAGAGAGAGAGAGAGAGAGAGAGAGAGAGAGAGAGAGAGAGAGAGAGAGAGAGAGAGAGAGGTGAGCAATTAGGGATGCAACATGTCTCCTGGGTAATGTGATCCTGGCATGCCAGATCTGGATGTATCAAGTCTGTACAAGCTTATTCAGAAAATCGTAAAAATATAAACGTTCCAGTGGCGTATGGAGCGTTAAACAATTCAGAGTGAATTCTGGTGATGGGAATATTTGGGTCACCACAAAATGCAGACATTTCATCATTAAAAAATACATTAAAGCAACAGTAGATGCGGCTTTTGAAGTATAAAAGCCACTGTCGGCATCGACTCCAGCTAAACTCCATAATTTGCAATGGTCGATCAGATGTGTAAAATAACTATTTTGGGGAAAAATACTTTGAGTTTTGAAAATAAGTGGTGTACCTTTTCAAACTTGCGTTGTTTTTTATCCACTTCCACGACGGTTTATGGGCAATACACATCTTAAGAGCGCTAAATGTTGCACTTCCAAATGCTCTCTATAAAGAGTAGTATCAGCACTGAAAGGTCACTATATAAATTTTGTTCATCATTAGTAACAACAATTATGATAACAGAATTGTTGAAGCTGTAGTAGTATGTTTACAATGAGCTGTCCATGGTGCTGGAATTCCATAGACAACGTTTTTGTGAATACAAAAAGATGAATGATGAAAGATGACCCTGTGTTACCGCTGAGCAATATTAAACCATTTCTTTGTAGCTGTAGAGTCTGATTCTGTATGACCTGTCCATGGTTCTGAAAAATGGATGTTCAAGTCAAATGCAAAAAACAAAAAATAAAATTAAATCCTCTTCGCAGACTTCAAGTCAAATGGTTCAAAACTGGAGTTTGGGAAACAGTTCTTAAAGGCTTTCTTTAGAGGACTGTACATTAAATGACTAATGAGAGTAAAACAGAAGGCCTAGAAGGAATGTGTAGTTCTATTTCCATTCAAGGTCCTAAAAATATCAAAAAGACAAAAAAAAACAAAAAACAAAAAAAAAAAAACTTGGTTCACTGGAACCAAGCTCATACATGACCATCCTCTTGGGACTATCTGCATGTTTTGTACACAACAGATGCACTCATCAAAAGAGTTTCAGTTGGATTTTCACACAACACTCTAAATTCTTAGAAAACCTTCTTTTCACTGCACATTTGATAATATTCTCCACATATAGATACCCCACATTTCAGCACTTAGTTAATGAATGTTTTCAATATTCAACAGAAAACCACATTTTTTTCTTAGAGACTAGCGTATGTGTGTATGTGCATATTCAGCCATTCTTCCACAAGGTATTTGAGGTTTGTTGATGACCAATTATGGGTGTAAGAAATGACATCAGCAGCTGAATTAAACAATGCATAATCCTCACCATTAGCGGCATCCTAAACTCTGGCTATAGCTCCATTCCTCATTTATGTGTCATCTTTCTCCTTGAGGACCCTGCTGTTATCATTAGCTGATCAAACTACCTTTCCCTTTCTCTGCCAGTGATTCCAGCAGCCTATGTACTTTCCCCATTTACAAATGCCCCTCATATACTAATTATACAGTATCTGTACTCTTCGCCTGTGGGACCTTATGAGGCAGGACGCACAAAGAAAATGATGAAACCCTTGTCTCTCAGAAAAAAGTGTCGTCTCTGCTGCAGAGACTTACAATTAGAAGTGTTTTTTTTTTGTTTTTTGTTTTTTTTTTGCTCTTTCTGCTAACTTTAAATGGTTAATGCATCAAAAATAAAGCTTGTGTTGGCCTATAAGGGCTACAGAGGGGGTGGATTTCTCACCAAAAGGCATTAGGGATAACACAAGTAGGACAGAAACATTTGACTTCATGAGCTAATGGAGCAGATAAAGGGATTTCAGAGCATGTGAAATACACAAATCCCAGATAAGACCTAGTTACATTTAAACGTCTTGTCACCAGTTTTAAATCTATTCCAAAAATGTCCATCTGGAATGCAATAAAGAGAAAATAGAGTCATATCCACCAATTTTTAGTTATGATGAATGTATATCTGATGAACTGATTTTCAAGTCTAGTTTCAATTTTGTTTCTATGATCCCTTCTTTTTATCCTTATTGATTTTATTCAGGAATACAACCATTAGATTGCTTGCATTCAGTAAGTGTAGTTAATTGAAAGCCTGATTTTTGTTTTATTTCTTTACTCTTAAACCTTGTGTTGACTACTGTGTGCTACAGACATTGAGGTAAACTTGTTTCTCAGTAAGAATGTGACACATACTTATTTTAAGATGTCTACACTAGAACCTGCTACTTCGGTTACACGACACAATTCTTCATCAGCTCGGTTGACAAGAGGCTTTGCAATACATCTTTTCAGTGAGAGCAAGCATCTTTTTAGTGATATATTCTACCTTCCTGTAAACAGTTAATGGTATATCCATTTATGACCATGTACGGACAGTGTGTAAAATTAGTTTCAGATCTTATAGGACCAGCTCCCTACAGATTTGAGGTACTGGGAAGGCTTCTTGCATGTGCCTGCTGTCTGTACCTACACTCTTAGGATATCAAATAAAACTTCTTTCAACTCTCTACTTGGTCAGCAATTGCTTGCTTCACAATTACATTAATACACTACACATTCTCCAATGAAGAACTATTACCCTGATGATTTATGTAGCAGCTGAGGACTTGCATGAGCTGTCTGTAGGGACCATCTAATATAAACCCACCATAAAATATAGTCAAATAACAAAGTAAGAACTATCTAAGGGTTGCTTGATTTCATTTAAGATTCAAATGGGGTTAATGTTGTTTGCTCCGTCAGTGGAAATGAAATGTTCTGTGGCAACAGAAACTTCTTGTTAAAATATTTAAACTTACATGTAATGTTAGCCGTGCCCGCTACTATGGTGTGGTTTGTGAAACTGGAATCCTCAACATATTTTACCTAAATACATAATATATTGTTTTTCTTCATCCTAGAATTGTACAATCCTACGTCACCAGAGATGCATTTATTGGGAACTGTCCATGGTGCTGAAAGGCCATTCATTTAGCCAGTTTTGCACTTCACTGTGTTTTTTGGTCCTCATACATGAATACATCAACACATCACCTCATATATTAATGGATGTCACATGACATATTCACTGCACTTTTACTCCACTGATGGTGAAAGCTAAAATAGTTTTTGGATTCATTGTCCACGGTACTGAAATATCTCCTAAGATCAGTATTAGCTATATAGGCTAATGACCTGTCTTCTTCTAACACGGTTAACACATATTGCCAAAACACTGTCAGTATTAAACTATGAGTGTAAAATATCTGGCCAAGAAGACATTAGTGCGCAGTCCATGCTGCTGAGGAGCCATGCATGCATGCAAAAAAATGACGAGGCCTATATGTAACACAATTTTTAAAAGATCCATATTACACAATTTTTTGATCTATGTTATAATGTTGTTTCCTCATCAAAAACATACCTAGTTGTTTAACACACAAACACTGCAGATTTAGTTATATTGAGTTCTTCTCTCAAATGCAAAAGACTCTGTTCCACCTTGTGATGTCATGTGGTGATTCAGGAAGTGCTCCACTGTGGTTTAAACCTCATACACCTTCACTAGAATCATTTGAATGATGTCAGCCCTGGTATTGCTACTCTCTTCTGAGCAATATGTAAAGGCAGCTGCTAACTTGAATACTATCGCTTCATGACATCACAAAGTGGAAGAGAGAATTTTCAGTTTTGGAGATGTAGACAGACTAATAATAAAGGATTACTCAAACATGTGTGAATGAAACAAAACACAACTCCAGTTCACAAGAGTCAATTTTGTGTCATATGGAACTTTTAATAATAATTTTTGTATCTGCCTAGTGTCGGTGTGTGGTAACTAAAGTAATTATTGTCACCTCACCTCACACATGCTTGGTTCCTCTTCTGGTCGTAGAGGTTGTAAAACACATTTTAAATTTGACCATTTACAATAACATATACACTTTAGAAATAATAACAACAAGCGATTTCGACATTTATCTATAAATAGTTACTAACTTTCCCTTGTGCCATCGAAGGGGTTGTGCCATCGAAGTGGTTGTGCTCTGTCCGTGGTGCTGAAGGACTTCCTATTTACTGCAGACTGGATGGGTGAAGGTGAAGCGCCGGTGCCACATATCAGCGAACAACTTAACCTCAGTGACTCCTCCACCATTTGATATTTACAAGTATTAGAGATATGAATGAGGTCAATGACTTCAGGACATTAGTTTGATTCCTCGAACAAGCAAGTGTCATGATGCCTGCAATTCCTGTCCTCCTGTGTTCTCTCTCCCTCCCCTACCTGTCTGCCCGGAGCTGGGTGGAGTTCCTGACTCCTCCCGCATGCACCTGGAGTGCATCAGCACAATTACCTGCACCTGCTGCCGAGTATATGAGGGCTCGGCAGAAGACACTCGGAGCCAGACCGTCCGCATGTCAACGTGAATGCTCCAGCTTAGTTTTTGTATTTTGTTGCCTGTCTGCCTGTTACACATGGGACCTTTTTGCCACCATCCAGATCCCTGCTTTCGCTCGTTCCTGCTCCTGTCTCTGTGCTCCAGCTCCGGTACAGTCACCCCTCTGTCTTGCCTCCTGTTCCGTCTCGCTCTCTGGCTGCTTCTCGCCTCCTGCCCTGTCTCTGGACTACGCCGGCCCGGCCTGCCCCGGTCTCGTCTCAATCCTGTCTTCGCTCTGGTCCTGGCTTCCCCGTCCCCGCTCTGCACTATGCCCGTCTGGTCTGCCTCCCGCTCCCTGGCTCCCCGTGTGTGTTAAATGAACTATTAAAAACTGAAATTCTCCACTTTGTAGATAAACACTGTCAACTTGCCCTGAGTCTGCACTCCTTGGTCCGCACCCGCACTAGCCGTTACGACAGCAAGACACCAGTGAAAGTCTATTTATCAATAATCAATGTTTATAGATTAGCATAAGCAAGGCACAGTATCATCTTAGTATTTACTGTGTAACATTTTCAGGAAGCTCTTTTATTTCAGTCAAGGCCTTGAGATAAGAAAGTGTTCATTTAATGAAGAAAGTGGGCTCTGCATGTGCTTTATTGTGATGTACCACCTTCCAGTTCTAACTATAATAAAAATACAAAGAAAAAGTGAGCCACTGTCAAGTCAAGTTTGACCTTATTGTTTATTTGACTTGAGTTAAGGGTGTGCAAAACTGACTTTACACACATCAACAAATGGATACATATTTTACATATGTACATTATGTTGCATTTTCAAACTGTTGGCCAACAATTTTGAAAAAGCCCTGAAAGACAATGGTTGTGATTACAAAACATAACTAAGATCAAATATATTATGCCACAAGTGTACAATAATACTGTAAATAGATTCATCATCATAAAGAAGTACACTATACTATATTATAAAGCATCAGATTACGCATATTCAAGTTTACCCTCCTGCTCACATTTGCTGTTTCAGATCTTGATGGTGATTCCACCTACAATGCTTGATTAAAACATTTCAACTTAATTATTGGTCTTAAACAGCATAACATATACTGCCCAATTAACTTCTACTTTAAAACAAATACACCCCAACTGTGTTGCTTATACACTTCTACCAGTAAAAATCATTAATCATTCTACATAAATCTATGCATGTTATATTATCAAGGTATCAATTCAGTAAAATGAGGGTGAAGAGTGAGGAGAGACATTCAGTAAATTGCTGAAGTTGGAATTCAATGTCAAAAATATTAAGGTTGACAAAGAGCCCAGCACAAAGTAAAGTAGTTTTATTTTTTCTTTAAAAACATGACAACAGCAAGTTGTCAGATGGGATGAATAAATATGTTGGTAGTTGTTCAGCTGCTATGACTTGCTAGTTATATTTTTGATAGGACAATATATGTTCTCTTGTTTGTTCAGTGGAAGAGTGTTCAGTCCTCCACTCCAGTTACGTTAGGAAATGTTTTTCTAATTGCAACTTACGTCTGTCACAATTCTCAAACAGAAAAATGTGTTTTTGTTTGTTTGCTTTGTTTTTGCTAGATGCTGGTTGTGTGTGTCTCAATTTCATAATATCAAATTCCATGAGGTGCACTGGGAGGCAACTGGATCTGGGTCACAGGAACAATATTACATTTGTGAACTGTTGCCGAAGGGGCTCAAAACTAAAATCAGTAGAAAGATGGAATAAATTGCATCATCGATTTGGGTCTGTTTCATCTCATCCGTGCTAATAATGTTTTACACAAGAGAAGCAACATTGAAATCACAGCTGGAGAATCATGCAGTTCAAACGCTGCCAACAGAAAACTAAACTCCTGAAATTAAAGTTTGTGATTGTTCAGATGAGGTCGGTACAAGTAGGCAATGCACAGCAGGATAGGCACCAGCAGCCTACACCAAACTGTGATCACCTGAAGAGAGGATGGAGAAGAAAGCGGTGGAAGGAAAAGAAGAAAGCAAGAAAAGGACAGGAGAGAGAGGATAAGTAACTCCAATAGTCAGAAATGTGCTCCCCTTCTTGGCCTCAACCATTTACTTAAAATCCAGTCAGTGTTTCCTGGAGCGAAACAGTGACAAAAGAGCTTCAAATCTGTACTTGAGTATGATATTGCCCAAAATACAGCCTTTTTCAACTACCTTTTTAATTGGGTAATGCATATTCCAACTATGGTGCTAAGATTACTGTGCTAAAGGCGTGTTCACATTTGCACAAATGTGTGTCAAAATGGGGGCTGAATCCAGACTAGACCAGAACCAAACTATATCTAGAGCAGGACCAAACTAGGTCTGCATAAGGACTCAACTGGGGCTCAACTGGGCTCAAACCAGGATCAAAGCAGCAAAAGTGTGAATGTACTCTAAACTGTGTTCAAAAAAGGAAGTGTTACACAGCTTGCATCTTTATAGCACAGTATAGCATGGTAACTGGGATAAGCGTATTATTACCAAGAAAATACTAAACATGTTTTTGTGGGGTTTTTTTTGTTTTTTTTTTTGTAGGTTATTACCATGTTTCATCACCATGCTATAACTGTGCTAGGCAGCAAAGTGTTGATACTTCACTATTTGTATCTTACACTGCAGCAGTAAACTTGAGTTCATTGCTGCTACTCAAAGCTCACAGTGCAGTTGTTTCTCAACACTTCTCACCCTGAGCACTATGTTTATTCCAAATCCAAAATATGATCCCTTCCAGATACTATCAGTACATAACAACAAGCCTCTGAGCTTCAGAAAGACAGGTGTCACCAAGAGGAAACCGTTTACGCTAGCGCCAAAAGGGATGTGCTAACATGGACTCTGACCCCTGCAATAAATCAATACCAGGCAATCGCACAAATTCACACCCGTATTTCTCTGCTCTGTTTGCCCTGTCACTGCACTTATTGCATGCTAATAGAGATCTGCGTCTATCCTGCCTGCTGGGCCCTCATCATTACCCTAACCAGCCCATGACTGAAACACAACCTGAAGTGACAGACTGTGCATTTTTTAAATTAAGACGCAGGCGGGAGGGAGAGAGTGCAATAGAGGGAGCAGGAACTATACTAAAACATCCAATAATAGGCCATTAAAGGTCTCATTTGAATTTTGCAGACAGGGTTTATGCTGTGTTTGTTTAATGCTAACAGGGATAGCTTGACAAATGAGTCGTGGCACCTGGAATTATTATTTAAAATGGCAATTCAGATTCAAAGAAATATGCTTGCTTGATAATTAGTGCCTTACCAGTGTTGCATAATAAGGTACTGTAGTCTGTAGGTTCAGTTTAGTCCTGATGTTCTTGGTTTGGTTCCTGGTTTAATCATGATTCATGTTTAGTTTGGGGTTTGGTAGAGTGTTTATCCACTGATCTGAAGGTTGATGCTTCCAATCCCACTCTCAACATAAACATCATTGGTAGAGCAGTCAAATCCACTGACCCTCATTTTGGCAGTACAATTCTAGCCCCTAGAGATGAATACTCTTATTGTGTCCTTGGGATACGAGACTTGACCCGCCTCGCCCCCAGTGTCTGTGACCATTTACCATTTCTGTGCAAATGTAAACCCATCTTAAACAATATTTTATTTATATTTTAGCTTGCAACACAGAAACTAAACAAGTGTCACCACAGTGGACTCAAATGACAGCTATAACTGTGTGGGAGTGATGAAAATCTGGGACCGTTACCTTAGCAATTGACAATTTAACACACAATATTACATCTTTTGAATGATCAAAAGTCCTCAAAATGGTGTCTAGACTATGATATCAAACTGACACTTAAATAGCCTTTTCAGCTCCATGGACAAACTTGCTGAGTACCTATAGCTGGAGGATAAGCTCTGTCTTATCAATTGAGGATGGATAATAGAGCACCCAGTTTGGTGGGAACTGAGTGCTCTATTAAGAGCATAGAACACAATTTAAGTAATACTTTACTTAATACTTTATAACAGAATAACTTACACTTGTGGGTTTAACAAGAAAACACCAAACTTCCATACAATAATCCATAGTTTAATATTTTGTGTAAAGGGCCTGTAAAGGGAGTGATTGGAATTAATTAGCAATCTTCCGGTCCCCCTATGCATGTAGGTGAATCTAAACACCTCCACTCTCCTGTCTGTGCCTTATTTTATTGATTAAGTAATTCACCAAACACACTCTTATAAGGGTGAAACAGAGAGACTGTTGGTTATATCTTTGGGGGTCAATAGAAACTGTTAGCAGATGACATTACAGTTATGTCTGCCTGTTAATAGCATTCACACTATATTAACTGCAACAACTTTTAGCTATATTGCAGACTTGGGGCTCCAAAGGCATTTTGAGAACAACAAGTAAATCCAGTAAGAAGAATATATGGTACATTTTAATATAACACCCATTTAGCTGCACCTAAAGGATATGGCTGAGCGCTTGCAATTCTAATCCAGTTTTAGCACGTTAAGAAACAATTGTACTTTAAAAGTCCTAAATTACGCAATTGACTCTTGTGAGTTTTAAGCCACGTTAGAATGTCACCTCCTCAAAAACATGCCTGGAGTTCATTCACACATGTTTGAGTAACCCAGTATTATTGTCTACACCTCCAAAGCTCAAAATGCACCGTTCCAGCTTGTGATGTCATGAAGCTGTAGTTTTCAAGTTAACAGCTCATTTTACTTTTTGTTTAGTAGAGATTGGGAGTAACAAATAATTCCAGAGCTGAAATAATCTAGATGATTCTACTGAAAGTGTATGAAGTTTAAAAACACAGCGGAGCACTTCCTGTACTACCACATGAACATCACAAGGTGGAACAGTAGTAGTAGTAGAAGTGTTTTCTGTTTTAGAGAAGAACTCAACCTAAATATGCAGGGTTTGTGTGTTAAACATGTGTGAATGAAATAAAACACAACTCCAGGTCTTGGAGTCATTGGAACATAAATCAGAAAATAGCTTAAAATGGGCCCTTTAAATTTAATACAAAAGAAAGTAATGGCCTCTCCCTGAACCGCCACCTTAACGTGGTGGAGGGGTTTGAGTGCCCGAATGATCCTGGGAGCTATGTTGTCGGGGGTCACCCATGGCAAACAGGTCCAGGGGGATGGGTCAGACGAAGAGTTCAGAAGCCCCTTATGAAGAGTGTAAAAACAAGGCAAGCTACGTCGCACGGACCGGCGTTACCGGGGCCCCACCCTGGAGCCAGGCCTGGGGTGGGTGCGCCTGGTGGCCGGGCCTTTCCCCACAGGGCCCGGCTGGGCTCAGCCCGAAGGAGTGACGTGGGGCCGTCCTCATGTGGATCCACCACCTGTAAGAGGATCCGTAAGGGGCTGGTGCATGAAGATCTGGGCGGCAGTCGAAGGCGGGGGCCTCGACGACTGGATCTCTGGACATGGAGACTGGCTCTGGGGACATGGAATGTCACCTCGCTGGGGGGGAAGGAGCCGGAGCTTGTGCGAGAGGTTGAGCGTTACCAACTAGATATAGTCGGCCTCGCCTCCATGCACAGTTTGGGCTTTGGAACCCAACTTCTTGAGAGGGGCTGGACTCTCCATTTCTCTGGCGTTGCCCGCGGGGAGAGGCGGCGAGCTGGTGTGGGCTTGCTCATTGCCCCACAGCTCAGCCGCTTTGTGTCGGTGAACGAGAGGGTCGCGTCCCTGCGCCTTTGGGTCGGGGACAGGTCTCTCACTGTTTCAAACAGCAGTGCAGAGTACCCGGCCTTCTTGGAGTCCCTGGGAGGGGTACTAGACAGTGCACCAACCGGGGACTCCGTTGTTCTCCTGGGGGACTTCAATGCCCATGTGGGTAACGACAGTGACACCTGGAGGGGCGTGATTGGGAAGAACGGCCTCCCTGATCTGAACCCGAGTGGTGTTTTGTTATTGGACTTCTGTGCTAATCACAGTTTGTCCATAACAAACACCATGTTCGAGCACAAGGGTGTCCATCGGTGCACGTGGCACCAGGACACTCTAGGTCGGAGGTCGATGGTCGACTTTGTTGTCGTGTCATCTGACCTCCGACCGCGTGTCTTGGACACTCGGGTGAAGAGAGGGGCTGAGCTGTCAACTGATCACCACCTGGTGGTGAGTTGGATCCGCTGGCGGAGGAGGAAGCCGGACAGACCTGGCAGACCCAAGCGTATAGTAAGGGTCTGTTGGAAACGCTTGGTAGAGCCCTCTGTCAGAGGGGTCTTCAACTCACACCTCCGGGAGACCTTCTCCCTGATCCCGGGGGAGGCTGGAGACATGGACTGTGAGTGGGCCACGTTCTCCACCTCTATTGTCAATGCGACCGCTCATCGCTGTGGTCGTAAGGTCTGTGGTGCTTGTCGCGGCGGCAATCCCTGAACCCGGTGGTGGACACCGGAAGTAAGGGATGCCGTCAAGCTGAAGAAGGAGTCCTATCGAGCCTTGTTGGCTCGTGGGACTCATGAGGCAGCCGATGAGTACAGGCGGGCCAAGCGTGCTGCGGCTCGTGCGGTTGCAGAGGCAAAATCTCGGGGTTGGGAGGAGTTCGGGGAGGCCATGGAGAAGGACTATCGGACGGCCTCAAAGAAATTCTGGCAAACTGTCCAACGCCTCAGGAGGGGGAAGCAGTGCTTCACCAACACTGTTTACAGTGCGGGTGGAGAGCTGCTGACCTCGACTGGGGATGTTGTCGGGCGGTGGAAGGAATACTTTGAGGATCTCCTCAATCCCCCCGTCATGTCTTACAAGGAGGAAGCAGAGACTGGGGACCCAGAGGCGGACTCGTCCATCACCCTGGCTGAAGTCACTGAGGTGGTTGGCAAGCTCCTCGGTGGCAAGACTCCGGGGGTGGACGAGATCCGTCCCGAGTACCTCAAGTCTCTGGATGTTGTGGGGCTGTCTTGGCTGACAGCCCCACAACATCCATCCCTCTGCAACATCGCGTGGCGGTCGGGGACAGTACCACTGGAGTGGCAGACCGGGGTGGTGGTCCCTCTGTATAAGAAGGGGGACCGGAGGGTGTGTTCCAATTACAGGGGAATCACACTCCTCAGCCTTCCCGGTAAGGTCTACTCCAGGGTACTGGAGAGGAGAATCTGACCGATAGTCGAACCTCGGATTCAGGAGGAGCAGTGTGGTTTTCGTCCCGGTCGTGGAACACTGGACCAGCTTTATACTCTCCATTGGGTCCTCGGGGGTTCATGGGAGTATGCCCAATCAGTCCACATGTGTTTTGTGGATCTGGAGAAGGCATTCGACCGTGTCCCTCATGGTGTCCTTTGGGGGGTGCTCTGGGAGTATGGTGTCCGGGGCCCTTTGCTAAGGGCTGTCCGGTCCCTGTATGACCGGAGCAGGAGCTGTGTTCGCATTGCCGGCAGTAAGTCAGACCTGTTCCCGGTGCGTGTTGGACTCCGCCAGGGCTGCCCTTTGTCACCGGTTCTGTTCATTGTATTTATGGACAGAATTTCTAGGCGCAGCCAGGGGCCGGAGGGGGTCTGGTTTGGGAACCACAGGATTTCATCTCTGCTGTTTGCAGATGATGTTGTCCTGATGGCTTCTTCGAGCCAGGACCTGCAGCAGGCACTGGGGCGGTTTGCAGCCGAGTGTGAAGCGGCTGGGATGAGAATCAGCTCCTCCAAATCCGAGGCCATGGTTCTCGACCGGAAAAAGGTGGTTTGCCCTCTCCGGGTGGGTGGTGAGTCTTTGCCCCAAGTGGAGGAGTTCAAGTATCTCGGGGTCTTGTTCACGAGTGAGGGAAGGATGGAGCGTGAGATTGACAGGCGGATCGGTGCAGCGTCTGCAGTGATGCGGTCGCTGTATCGGTCCATTGTGGTGAAGAAGGAGATGAGCCGGAAAGCGAAGCTCTCGATTTACCGGTCAGTCTACGTTCCTACCCTCACCTATGGTCATGAGCTCTGGGTAATGACCGACAGGACAAGATCGGATACAAGCGGCCAAAATGGGTTTCCTCCACAGAGTGGCTGGGCGCACCCTTAGGGATAGGGTGAGGAGCTCAGTCACACGGGAGGAGCTCGGAGTAGAGCCGCTGCTCCTACACGTTGAGAGGAGCAGTTGAGGTGGCTCGGGCATCTGCTCAGGATGCCTCCTGGACGCCTCCCTAGGGAGGTGTTCTGGGCATGTCCCACCGGGAGGAGGCCCCGGGGAAGACCCAGGACACGCTGGAGGGACTATGTCTCTCGGCTGGCCTGGGAACACCTTGGGATCCCACCGGAGGAGCTGGAGGACGTGTCTGGGGTGAGGGAAGTTTGGGAGTTCCTGCTTAGACTGCTGCCACCGCGACCCGGCCTCGGATAAGTGGAAGAAAATGGATGGATGGATGGAATGTCATGGTCCCCCATCTTCTGGATGGAGTGTTATGTGAGCATCATACTTCGTTATGAGAAGGTAGGTTTTGTTTGACATGGTCTATGGATTTCTCATGACTATGTTGTTACAATTCATCCAGTGTTTGAAGCACTGCCTCTGGCGGTCAGAAGGGATGAAACAGAATGAAAGTTACATATGTAACTACAGTTCTATGAATTCCGGATGACCACCAGAGGTCTCTGTCCCTCGGAATCCTCGTGCCCTCATGAGAAGGTTAAGGGACTTTGCTTTCAGAGTCATATGACTATATAGCCTCACGTGGGTCATCGGAAGGTCATAGGTGAATTTGTTGTTATTAATTCTTGACCTGCGCATGCGCAAGAGTGATCATTCAGTGCTTGAAGCACCGCCTCTGGCAGTCATCCAGGATTTATAGAACCGTAGTTACATAAGTAACTTTCATTTTTACTTGTATTTATTTATGTTTACTTGTTGATGTAACAATATTCTAACATAAAATTATTTGTGAAGTGTTTTTTTGTGTGTTTTTTTTTTTTAGGCATATTTTTTTACTTTTTATTATATACAGCCTCTTCAATCAATTTGTTGCTAATATTACTTAACGGATAAATATGTAAACTATCAACCAATAATGAGAAAGGAGTAAATATAGCAAATATTTAAACATTAAAACTCCAGCGACTACAATAAAGTCATATCTTTTCATCAACCATTCTACATTTTAAATAAGAGACAGTAAATTCTGAGTCATGGGGCAGCTTATCACATAGAAAGTGAAAGTCTAAACTTGACTCCTGAGGTCACAGCCAAATGCATTGCGATATTAGCATTTCAAAGTTGGGAGATATGGCAACTTATTTTGTCCCTTACTTTCCAAAGGTGATGATAATGTGCAGATTTAATATCCACTTTCACAGCCCTGTATTTTGTATCTGTAAGAAAGGATTATCTCAAATGGTTTCCAGATGTCCACGATACACATACGAGATATGAGTGTTACTATCTTTTTAGCGTTTAATATCTGGGTGTCTCTCTATAATAACCATACTGAGCTCTAAAGCAAATGCAGTATGCAAAATCGACTTTTCAGAGCTTTTAACCATGTTATAGTTGTTTCCTTCTCATTTACCCTATTGAAGTTGCATTTGGAGTGAGTGATGTTTGAGTAATCTTATTTATCAAGTCATTTTAATTGTAATGAATATTACAATTTAAATGCACAAATTCTAAAAACACAATATGTCTTCTTTAAAACCACCGAATGTAACTTTAAGCCAAAAATATACAAAAATAAAAGCATGTTTTCTGTTTTATTTTGTTTGTGTTTATTGTACGTAAAAACATGCATCTTTATTCTGAGCAGGCTTGCATCTCTACAAACCTGTCTCTTATTTGGCCTGGAGGAGAGTCTACTCATGCTTTATTGAGACTAATTAAAGTAAATTAGTGCCATTTATTTGTGGTCTAAACTTGGTTGACTTTGCTGCAAGATGTTGGCAGCCCGAAGCACAGAGAGCAGACCTCGCACTTCATAATACATACAATCCCAGTTCTTTTCATTAGCATTTTAATATCACTAGCATCTATCCCACTACACTTCCAGGGCCCATCTTTTGCAGTGCCAATGACCTTCTGCTGGACAAAAAAAAACTGGCCGCTGTCAGCTCTGGTTTTGCACCATGGGCATCACAAGGAATTCAATTTAAAAGGCTTTAGCGGGTACATCCATAATATTCGCTTGCATGTACTGGGGGACATAACAGACATGTATTTGAATAAGGGTATGGACTAAGATCTAGTGATACATAAAAATAAACTAAACAAACCAAACAGGAAAATACTAGTGAAATTATAAAACTGTAAATAGATTGTCAGATCATGATTCTGCAAACATGGTTGTTATACAGTCCTTCATTGGGCTTCTAGCATAGACATCTCAATATATATTTAAAGTCTACAATTGTGGATCATTACTAAAAATAACAGAATGAAAGGCAAACCTTTGAGATGTGGTGGTAAGGAAAATACCATAGACAATTCAAGTTCTAAGGATATTTTTTGCCTACTACCATAAAAAGTTCATATTTATGGTCAATATTTCAAACTGAGCAAGAATACATTTCCTCATTTTCAACCTTGAGGGGCCATGAAAGGGGGAAAAAAGTTTTGAGAGCGATGAGCAACAGCAAACACCAAAGAGCCCAGATTAGCACTACATTTGTCTCTGCCTAGGGTTATTTTGTTATATTGTAGTGATTTGCACCATGCAATGTTGGCAGGATACTAGTGTGATGGAAATTTAAGTATATTCATATTGTGTCTTTAAAAGCATTTGATCTGTGTTAGTCTGTCAGACACAGACCAGACATTTACAGTGTGAAGGCTCTGTCTCCATCCCACAGGAAACTCATTGTTGTTCTACCTGTCTAAGTGTAAAAGTTCATTATCATATGGGTGTGAAACAAAAGTCACTCTGCTTTGAAATGTATGTAGCATTGTCATTCTGGTATAAAATAGTCAGAGCTCAGATGCTCACAGAACTTAGACTGGGACTTAGACTGGGGAACAGACTAGAGAATTTAGAATGGGTGAAACAGAGACTTGGGAAGCTGGGAGACTGCCAGTCTGTGGTCAGGGCAGGCCTGGGTCCTGTCCTGTCTGTATTTGCAGTAACAAAGAATAAACCTTTTTTTTGTCTTTCAAAACTCACCAGGCTTCGCAAATGGATTACTTTTCATCTAGAACTGTAATTTTTCCATAACACTGGAATTCCAAATTTGATTTGGTGCTGAGATGTAAGCCCAATGCTCAATAGTGATTTTGATACTGTGATGAAAATTTACAATAGCATACCTTTAAACATTTACTAAACCATCAAACTAAAACTCCTATTACCATCATTATGTCATAATTGTATGTTTTTGTGGAAATAATTTGCCTGGAAAATTCCAGACTCACGACCCAGAAATACAGAAACATATTTATCCAGATGATTGGGATTTAGATAATTTTATTTGATGCAATGCAGGAGAACATTTCCAGAGGAAACATTCTCTATCCCCATAGAGGAAAATTCTCCATGGAGTTAGAGAATTTTTTCATTTCTTGGAACATTAAAGGCAAAGCAATAACATCTCCATGGTAAGGTCAAAGGATGCTTTTTTTATTCAGGCTTATTTTGTGCAATAAAGTAAATTCTGTTATTGTTGCCAGTTCTGGGTATGAAAAACACAGCATATCTATGAAAGCTCTCACATGCATCTATATTATATTAAGGTTTTGAGGCACATTTTTATTCCATAGGGACTTTTTGATGACAGCTGTTGCATGGCTCTGGCAGGCATCAAGAAAAATACAAATAAACTTTCAGAAAGAGTGAAAGAGTGATGACAAAAACAAAGCAAGAAAAAAGAAAACACTTAAAATATTTGACACATTCGAGAGCCTGAGGAAAGGTGAAGACTGGTCCCCTCAGGTTAAGGTTACGGACGGGGAGGCAGAATGAATTATGCAACAAAGAGGGTAAGTTTCTGTATGTCTTTGTACAGCTCTGTGTGTGTGTGTGTGTGTGTGTGGGGGTGTGTGCGTGGGTGTGTGTGTGTGTGTGTGTGGGTGTGTGTGCGCGCGCGTGTGTGTGTGTGACTGACTGAATGAAACAAATACACAGAAACCAAACTCAATTCAGACATACCAAACAAGAACTAAACCATCATGCAAACTGGACTTGATAAAGCTAAAATATGGATTGGACGTTTTTCTGAACACCATACACGTTCTCAGGCAGGGTGTGACTGTAGGCTTGTTTTATTCAGAATCACAAAATTTTCCCCGCATGGTTAGAGGAATAAAAATTTTATGTTTGGAAATTTGCAAAGAAATTCAAACTGCTTTATGGTGACGTAAGATAACTCTGCTAATAACTATAACACTAAATTGTTCAATGTTGTAGTGATATTACACACTGTAGTTTAAGGCAATTTACTGTAGAAACAAAACAGGGAAAAAAAAAAACACATTTTAATTTTCTTCAAGTACAATTTCTGAAACCCTTCCCTTTTCCTGGACAGTGGAGCTCCTTTTGCACACGGCCCTCAGCTGTACAGTCTGTGACGGAGCATATAACATTAGCCACACTAACTTTACCTGGTTTGTCTCCTCTGCTCCTGGAGGAGCAGAGGGAGTAGAGAGGGGCCTTCTGCAAATGGAAGACAAAGACAAAAGGATGAGAAAGGTCCGAGGCAATCTGTCTTTGAATGTTGCTTTACTTATGTCAATGTGTTTAAACTCACAGAGTCTCCATCAAGGCAAAGTCCTGATGAAACAAATAAAGCACATTTCAAAGGCAGAGTGGACCTAGGACCTCGATGAGCATCTGTTTTTCAGTGTAACTTATCTGTGACCTAGGTGAGGGCTCATTATAGCCAATACTGTATCAACACTCAAATATAGGTGAAAGGGGATGTCAAGCTGTAAAAGAAAAACATTGGCTACTCTTTTTGTACTGTATTAATTATACACAAAATAAAACATAAGAATAAACATGAAATAAATGTTCCCAATTATTTATTTATTTATTTTTAGTTGAATTACTATTTGGTAGCATCACAAAAATATTTGCCGATGATGTTATGGCAAAATAATTAGAAGTAAAAATAAATGTGTCTGAATTTGGCTACACAGCAGTAAATCCTTTCTGTATTAAGTCTGGGGGATCACTGGGTTTTTTATTATCTGGTTGTGTTTTGCCAAATTAAAAGCTTTATTTAGAAAGGCTTTCCTCACTTCTCAGTGAGTGCAGTGAAGGCCTCTGAGCCCTGGGACAATTTCATTTTTAATGGGAAGTTTTAGTGCTCCTCTGCAGTCTGAGCACCCTCTTTATTTCTTCCACCTTAAAAGAGACAAAATCCAAAGTGACAGACAGAAATATTTTCAATTTGGATTTGAAAATGCTCTACATCCCGGCTGTGTTGTGCGGGATGGTAGAAATATCCCAAAAACCCTGTCTATCAGCTGGACTCTGGATATTGTGAACTCTATGAATAAATCTCTCACCTTGGTAGGTTTAAGCTGCTCCCTTCTGTTTTTCCTCTGTGGAGCACCACATTGCCAGTCCATCTCAAGCACTCACATCCTGACAGAGCTGTGCTTCTTTATCCTGTCAGTTCCATCAGCCCAAATCAACCCGAATTTGCACACTGCACCACTGCTGTCCGCAAACAAATGGAGATAGCCTAGTTGTTTCAAAGGGAATTGTGTGATTTTCAAAAGAAAGAAACAACAATAGCCCTTAGTAAAGTTAGAGTCTGAAACTGTTCACATAAGATTCTACTTTTATTAGAACATTTACCCACCAGCCCAAAGCTCAGCAAGTGCAGATACTGCCATTTCACGCTTGGGCGAGACACCAACCTTATGCCTATGTATGAATCTGGTGTGTGAGTGAGAGTTTAGATTTCTGTGTACGCAAAGCACTAGTAAGCACTGGCATTCTATATGATTATGTATGATTATGTAAAAGAAAAAAAACGAAATGCTTCACACAATTCTCTCCCCATGCCTATGAAACATATAAAAACAGTGTAGTTGCACTGAATAAAGAAGCATATATAAAGTATGATCTGCAGCAGGTAGATCCACATAACACAGTAAAAATATTCGCTCACACTTAGCCCTGCACTGGTAACAGACCCAAGTTAACTTTAATTAGAATACCATTAAATGCCTTCTCATTTGTGCTATAGCAATGTCTTTGGCATTAGTGCTCTCAGAAAGTTTAGAGGATAAAAATTTGCAGGATTACAAGTTCTGAGCCCTACAAACTTTCCCCATTCACAGAAGTATACAAACATCCACCGAATACGCAATGCTGAGTAATTAGGACTCTCTCAAGGCTCAGACATCAGTAGATGAAATGGTAAAACAAATCAACTTTTTGGCAGAAATATGTGCGAGGTAATAATGTACAAACACAAGCAGCAAATACTTTGTGGTGTTATTGTAGTGGAGCATGCAGTGACACAGAAATGAAAGACAAAATAATGGCAAAGAATTAATCATTAACTACATCTTTCAATTTTTCCAACTCTCAAAATGCAATGGTTTTGACACTGTAACTACCTAGTCTCAAATAATGTTACATATACATTGTTACTGTGAATATGTATATATGTATATAATCATGTATACGTATATTCATTCATATCCCCCTCCTTGAACCCCCTCCTTGAACCCCCACATTAACATGGTGGAGGGGTTTGAGCACCCGAATGATCCTGGGAGCTATGTTGTTGGGGGCTTCATGCCCCTGGTAGGGTCACCCATGGCAAAGAGGTCCTGGGAGACGGGTCAGACTAAGAGTGGTTCAGAAGGCCCACATGATGAACAGTAGAACAAGGCCAGTTATGTTGCCCAGACTGGCGTTACCGGGGCCCCACCCTGGAGCCAGGCCTGGGGTGGGTGCTCGACAGCGAGCGCCTGGTGGACGGGCCTTTCCTCACGGGGCCCGACTGAGCCCAGCCCGAAGGAGCGACGTGGGGCCATCCTCCCGTAGACCCACCACCTGTGGGAGGAGCCATGAGGGGTGGGTGCAAAGAGATCTGGGTGGCAGTTGAAGGCAGAGGCTTCGACAACCGGATCTTCAGACATTGAGACTAGCTCTGGGGACATGGAATGTCACCTCGCTGGGGGGGAAGGAGCCTGAGCTTGTGTGGGAAGTTGAGCATTACCGGCTAGATATAGTCAGCCTCACCTCCACGCACAGCTTGGACTCTGGAACCCAACTCCTCTAGAGGGGCTGGACTCTCCATTTCTCTGGCGTTGTCCGTGGGGAGCCGCGGCGAGCTGGTGTGGGCTTGCTCATTGCCCCACAGCTCAGCCACATGTGGGTAACAACAGTGACACCTGGAGGGCCGTGATTGGGAAGAATGTCCTCCCTGATCTGAACCCGAGAGGTGTTTTGTGATTGGACTTCTGTGCTAGTCACAGTTTGTCCTTAACAAACACCATGTTCGAGCACAAGGGTGTCCATCGGTGCACGTGGCACCAGGACACTCTAGGTCAGAGGCCGATGATCGACTTTGTTGTCGTGTCCGCTGGTCTTGGACACTTAGGTGAAGAGAGGGGCTGAGCTGTCAACCAATGACCACCTGGTCATGAGTTGGATCCTCTGGCGGATGAAGAAACTGGACAGACCTGGCAGGCCCAAGCGCATCATGAGGGTCTGCTGGGAATGTCTGGTGGCGCCCTCTGTCACGGGGGTCTTCAACTCACACCTCCGGGAGACCTTCTCCCTGATCCCAGGGGAGGCTGGGGACATGGACTCCGAGTGGGCCATGTTCTCCACCTCATTGTCGATGCGGCGGCTCATAGCTGTAGTCATACCCGAACCCAGTGGTGGACACCGGAAGTAAGGGATCCTATCAGGCTGAAGAAGGTCCTATCAAGCCTTGTTGGCTCATGGGACAGCTGATGAGTACCAGAGGCCCAAGCGTGGCGCTGCTCATGCAGTCGGAAAAACTCAGGTTTGGGAGGAGTTCGAGGAGGCCATGAAGAAGGATTATCGGACGACCTCAAAGCGATTCTGGCAACCCGTCCAATGCCTCAGGAGGGGGAAGAAGTGCTTCAGCAACACTGTTTACAGTGCGGGTGGGGAGCTGCTGACCTCGACTGGGGATGTTGTCGGGCAGTGGAAGGAATACTTTGAGGATCTCCTCAATCCCACCATCACGTCTTCCGAGGAGGAAGCAGAGACTGGGGACCCAGAGGCGGACTCGTCCATCACCCTGGCTGAAGTCACTGAGGTGGTTGGCAAGCTCCTCGGTGGCAAGGCTACAGGGGTGGACGAGATTCATCACGAGTACCTCAAGTCTCTGCATTTTGGGGGGATGTCTTGGCTGACATCTCTGCAACATTGCGTGGCGGTCAGGGAGAGTGACACTGGATTGGCAGACCGGAGTGGTGGTCCCTCTGTATAAGAAGGGGAACCGGAGGGTGTGTTCCAATTACAGGGGAATCACACTCCTCAGCCTTCCCAGTAAGGTCTCTTCCAGGGTTCTGGAGAGGAGAATTTGACCAATAGTTGAACCTCGGATTCAGGAGGAGCAGTGTGGTTTTCGTCCCAGTTGTGGAACACTAGACCAGCTCTATATTCTTGGGTCCTCGAGGGCTCATGGGAGTTTGCCCAACCAGTCAACATGTGCTTTGTGGATCTGGAGAAGGCATTCGACCATGTCCCTCGGGGTGTCATTTGGGGGTGCTCTGGGAGTATGGAGTCCGGGGCTTTTTGCTAAGGGCTGTCCGGTCCCTGTATGACCGGGGCAGGAGCTGTGTTCGCATTGCCGGCAGTAAGTCAGACCTGTTCCCTGTACATGTTGGACTCTGCCAGGGCTGCCCTTTGTCAGCAGTTCTGTTCATTTTATTTATGGATAGAATTTCTAGGCACAGCCAGGGGCCGGAGGGGGTCTGGTTCAGGAACCACGGGATCTCATTGCTGTTGTTTGCAGATGATGTTGTCCTGATGGCTTCATCGATCCAGGATCTGCAGCAGGCACTGGGGCGGTTTGCAGCTGAGTGTGACGCGGCTAGGATGAGAATCAGCTCCTCCAAATCCAAGGCCATGGTTCTCGACCGGAAAAAGGTGGCTTGCCCTCTCTGGGTGGGTGGTGAGTCTCTGCCTCAAGTGGAAGTATCTCGGGGTCTTGTTCACGAGTGAGGGAAGGATGGAGCGTGAGATTGACAGGCGGATTGGTGCAGCGTCTGCAGTGATGCGGTCGCTGTATCGGTCCGTTGTGGTAAAGAAGGAGCTGAGCTGGAAGGCGAAGCTCTCGATTTACCGGTCAATCTACGTTCCTCCCCTCACCTATGGTCATGAGCTCTGGGTAATGACCGAAAGGACAAGATCGTGGATACATGCGGCTGAAATGGGGCGCACCCTTAGGCATAGGGTGAGGAGCTTGGTCACATGGGAGGAGCTAGAAGAAGAGCCGCTGCACCTACACGTCAAGAGAAACCAGTTGAGGTGACTCGGGCATCTGCTCAGGATGCCTCCTGAACGTCTCCCTAGGAAGGTGTTCCGGGCATGTCTCACTGGGAGGAGGCCCCGGGGAAGACCCAGGACACGCTGGAGGGACTATGTCTCTCGGCTGGCCTGGGAACGCCTTGGGATCCCACCGGAGGAGCTGGAGGACGTGTCTGGGGTGGGGGAAGTCTAGGAGTCCCTGCTTAGATTGCTGCCCTCGCGACCCAGTCAGGGATAAGCGGAAGAAAATGGATGGATGGACATTCATATCAAATTCTATACACTCAGGGTGTGATATTCCAGTTAGTGCAACAGGTTGGCTCTTCCAATGCACTTGTCATTCTTATTTGAGCAGATGTACATCACATGAATTTAGCATTGTTCTTTATCTGTAGTGAGATTAGCCCTCTGCACCCCTAGTGGGTTCTTTAAGTTGAATTTTAATGCTACACTTTGGTCTTGATCGTCATCTTACGCTGCATGTCATCAGAGCAGCAAGATGATGGCAGATAATAATTACTTTGTCAATAATGCATGAAGCCTTATAAATTATAAAGCATTTATCTGACTCAGCCAAGGTCACGTCCTCATCCTGCCAGTTCTCAATATTTCCCATGGTGCACCTCTCATTTATCCCCACTACAAGGCTGTCTGAACGATCACATGTCAGAATCAGAAGAATCAGAATCAGAAGACTTTTATTGCCATCGTTTGCCAAATAAGGGCATGCACAAAGTTAAAAAAGATATGCTTAAAAAAATAAAATAAAGTACTTATATATATATATATATATATATATACATATACATATATATATATATATATATATATATATATATATATATATATATATATATATATATATATATATATATATATATATATATATATATATATATATATATATATATATATATATATATATATATATATATATATATATATATATATATATATATATATATATACACACAACAGCAGCATCAGAACAACAGTGCAAATGTGGCTTATTAAAGTGACCGGTATTATAAAGTGTCCAGTTTTGTGCAAATATTATAAAGTGTTCATGAGACAAACAGCAGAGGGGAAGAAACTGTTCTTATGACAAGAGGTTCTGGTCCCAATGGACCGTAGCCTCCTGCCAGAGGGAAGTGGCTCAAATAGTCCATGTCCAGGGTGAGAAGTGTCAGCTGCTATACGGCCTGCTCACCCCCGAGTCCTGGAAACGTACAGGTCCTGCAGAGATGGAAGGCTGCAGCCAATCACCTTCTCAGCAGAGTGCACAATGCACTGCAGTCTCTGTCTGTCCCTGGCAGTGGCCCCAGAGAACCACACAGTGTTGGAGGAGGTGAGGATGGACTCAATGATGGCCGTGTAAAACTGCACCAGCTTGCACCAAAGGCAGCTTTCCTCAGCTGCCGCAGGTAGAACATCCTGTGATGGGTTTTCTTGATGAGGGAGCTGATAGTCAGCTCCCACTTGAGATCCTGGGTGATGCAGGTGCCCAGGAAGTGGAAAGAGTCCACAGTGGTGATGGGGGAGTCCGTCAGGGTGAGGGGAGGCAGGGGGGCTGTGACTTTCCTGAAGTCCACAATCATCTCCACTGTCTTCTGGGCGTTAAGCTCCAGGTTGTTACTGCTGCACCAGGACACCTCCCTCCTGTAGGCAGACTCATCGCCGTCCGAGATGAGTCAGTTGAAGGTGACGTCATCCGCAAACACACAGCGCACCAAATCACCAGGGTGACCATAAGTGGCGCCATCTTGGATCCTTCCTCCTTGAATATAAGTTAAACATTGGGATTAAACATAAAGATGCAGGTTTCCATCAAGGAGTGTCAAGCAGCTGCCCTTAAATCGAAAGGCTAGAGGTGTTTCCTGTGATTTGGAGACAGAAGCAAGGCTGCCAGTCAGTTAACAGCCCCTCTGACCACCAATCACTCACACACTCCATTCATACTAAGCATTTGAGCCACTGCTGCCCCCCCTGTGGTACCTGGTATTTCCAGCAGTCTAACGTCCAAAGACTAAACAATGCTGGTTCTAAGATTATGTTCCAACATAAATGGTTGTTGTAGGTTGTTGGGACTTTGATTTTTCCAATTCAATCCTTAGGGCTCAGGTTTTGACTTTAAACTTTAAGATGTTGCTCATGTTTCTTCTAGTCATTTTCTTCCTACATTGGTCATGTGTTTACTCTGGTCAGAGAAAGTAATTAATCGGTCTTCATTGAAAATTCCTTTCCAATCATGTCTACCATTTTAAATATGTTTTTTTTTTCTCCCAAGGACACTTGAGTTGGTAGCTGCACTTTGGTGACCCAAAAATGCATTTTGAGAAGCATGCCCAACAGTGAAGCGACGCAGACGGATTCCTGCTGAGCCATCATAAGTTACGGCTCTCTAAATTAAATAACATCAAATTAGATTAAAGTAAATGAAACATCGCTGAGGAGCCAAGGGACCCCAAGATGGAAGACGATGCTCGGAGCATGCAGGGGAAGAGAGAGGAGCACAGAGAGGAGAAGAATTTATGTAGATTCAGAGTGAAGTCAAAGTCAAACAAGGACGGAGCTGGAAGGAGACAGTTGTTATTGCAAAATCTGCAAACAAAATATCTGTTCTGCATTGCTCCATCTGGCAGACACTCTGTTAATTCATTGCAATGATTTTTAGATATCCACAGGGCTGATTATACAAACTTTTAGAGAGCAGTGTAGTCTCTTGTAAACTCCTCTTTGGAACTTTAGGCATATGTTCTATCCCAAACAAAATGTTAGCCTTTGCTAAGGTCCTATATCTAATATGCAAAACAATGAAAATATTGATGTTGGTATTTCTCTATTAAAAACCTGTTTAAATTATTCTTCTGGAAAAAAGTTGTCTTATCACTTCATTCCATTCATAATTATTTATAAGATTTAGAGAGTAACCACCACAAATTGGTAAATGTGACCAACGCTATGTCTCTGTGGCGAGTGGAAGTATATTTATAGTACGATCTGCTGCAGGTGAATGGGACCTGTATGTTTCCTGTGGTCTTAATGTCTCCCTGTGAATACTGTGCTAAAGCAGAGATGGGCCCAGGCGAGTGTGGAGAGGTCTTAATCCAGAGGTAGGCAGTAAATCAGCCTCTGCTCCAGGCAAAATGAGCCCAAATTCCAAAGTGATGGAGTGCACGAAACTCAGCTGCTACCGCTTCAAACCTGTCTCACTACCATGTCCTCACATTAACCATCTCCTCCTGCCAATGCTGATATTTTATGTGGATGTGTTGTATTGCAATCATTATACAAAAAAAATCATTCAGACCTAACCACTCTGGGGTACAAATGACTCTGTGCCGTAGCCAGCTAGTTCATATCACAGAAACAGTCTGCGTGACCATTTATGGTGTAATGTAATCTGTATGAGGTTTTTATCAAATTGCCCTAAAATCACTAAATCCTGACAGATCAGACAGGGGACAGGAAGCTGTGGGTGGATGTCACTGCCAAACACTTTAAAAATGTGTGGAAAACTTCACTGAAGGACACATCTGTGTTTACAAAGGAATGACTTCGTGTGTCAGTGCTAATACTAATGCCAGTTTTGGAGCCTAAAAAATATTTAAATAACACCACTGACTGAAATAGTCCATACATAAAAATAATTAGGTCACCCTTACAACAAATTTAATTTTGCTGTTTTGTTATAGTTAACGTTTTAATAGTTAAAAGTTAGCATTAGCTTTGACACACAAAAATGTACCTTTGTAAATGTAAAAGTGTCCTCTGGTGAAGTTTTCCCTGCATTTGTTAAGTGTTTAACATGTTGTCAGTGAGATCCACCCACAGCTCTTTGTCCACTGCTTGACCCTAACCCTAACACACTAACCCCTAACCTCTGACCACTAACCCACCTGCAGCTCCCTGTCCACTGCCTGGTCTGCTATGATTTAGTAATTTTAGCACGACTCTGCAAAAACCTCATAGACATTGGCACAGAGACAATTTTGACATATTTTCTTTAAAGGTAAACCATGTAACTTTTTTGGTTGAGGCTGCACTACCTCCTTGTGGATACTATTGCTTGTGTCTGGAATGTTCTGCAGCATGGTATTAAAATTATATCTCCATGACAATAAGCAGGTGGAGCTAGGCAAAGTTACATGTCACATTTGTGATGAGGTGAGTCTCACCACTTTTTTAAGTAATAAAAACACCTGTAATTTAATCATTGCAAGATAGAATGATAAACTTAATGCCATACTGCGTAAATATCTTCATGGAGATGTCATGGAGAGTAGGTTATGGACTCTCACAGGAAAACGTATCATGTGCCTTTAATGACATATTTGATGAACACAAGATATTTGTTTTGAGATTTTTATTGTCAATTAAAGGTCACTATAAAGATAAAATCTGGTATGATTTCACACCAGTCATAACCAGTATTCACACACAGTTATGCAAATGTAAGCAGACACTGAAATGCCTTGCCCAGACAAGACAACAGAAATATGCTGTAATCCATTCATATTTAACTTTATATTTGTTGTCAATGACTGCCTTACTATCAACACAAGAGAAGCATATTACTCACTGTATGACTACTCACAAAACAAAGCCCCCATCTTAACCTAAAAATACCACATTTTACATGTCTCCTCTTTTTAGTCTTTTACGTGAGCGCCTTCGGCAGGCCCTGTTACCCATCATCTCATCCCAGCGCCTCAAACTCACATCTAATTTAACTCCACGCTTTCTCCAACCACCAACCCATATTTCTGGCGTCAGTCGCCTCTGCTATCATCTTGTCTTTCTCTCTGTCTCTCTCTCTCTCTTCTATACCCTGCTGCACCCCTCTTGTTGGCCAATTCCCCAATGAGATGAGAAAAGGAGGTCAGATTTGTAACAACACACGTTCACATTTCAGCATTGGGCCCATAGCTGCCAACGCATGGCTGAATTGATGGCTCAGGGATGTTTGAGGTGTAGAGAAAGGAGCTCAGAGAGATATCATCTAAAAAGAAGATATTGCAGAGTAAATGGAAACGAGGCAGGAGGTAAAGGAGGACATATAGAAATGTGTGGTACTGTATGAGGTTAGCTACATGCAGGTGAGGGGAGAACTAAAGAATTTCAGAACATGTTTTAGAATAGAATGCATTTATTGTCACTATACATATGTACAACACCATACACATGCACAGCGAGATTAAAAACAACTCACCCTCCAATACAAACAGATATGGAACAATTAAAACATTAAAGCATTAAAACATTAAAACATTAAAACACCCCAGACTACAACTCTCAGCAAGATTTACAGTGAATACTGCAGAGTCACATGCTGCACTCAGCAAGTATTGCACTATATTAATTATTGTTAAATATTGTGCTATGTTAAATATTGCACTACATTAAATATATTGCACTGTATCAAATATTGCACTCAGACATATTGCACTGAATCAAATATTGCACTATATTAAATATGAAATATTGCACACAAACGACCTTATTGCACTCAATAAAAAATATTGCACTATTTTAAACATTGCACAAGTCGGAGGTCAGTGCATACGTGAGTTCAACAGGGTTATGGCATTTGGGAAAAAACTTTTTTTGAGTCTAGTGGTCCTTGCTTTAATGGCCCTGTAGCGCCTTCCCGAGGGCAGCAGATGAAACAAGTCAAAGCCAGGGTGGGAGCTGTTGTTAATAATGTTTTTGGCCCTGCTGAGGCAGCGGGAGGTGTAAATATCCATCAGAGAGGGGAGAGGGCAGCCCATGATCTTTTGGGCTGTCTTGACCACCCTCTGAAGCCTCTCTCTATCCACCATGGTACAGCTGCCATACCGGACTGTAATACAGTATGTCAGCAGGCTCTCAATGGATGCCCGATAGAACGTGAGCAGCAGGCTGGGGTCCGATCCATATTTCTTAAGCACCCTCAGGAAGTGTAATCGCTGCTGAGCCTTCTTGGTGATAGCTATTATGTTCTCAGTCCAGGATAGATTATCTGAGATGAGAACACCAAGAAACCGGAAAGTGTGGACCCTCTCCACACACTCGCCATTGATGTAAAGGGGAGCGAGGTCTGTGCTGTGCCTCCTGAAGTTGATGATGATTTCCTTGGTTTTCTTGGTATTCAGAGCAAGGTTATTCTCCGAGCACCAAGCAGTCAACTTCAGGACCTCCTCTCTGTAGGCCATCTCGTCACCTTTTGAAATGAGCCCGACCACGGTTGTATCATCAGCAAACTTCACAATGAGGTTGCTGTTACTGGCCGGGCTGTAGTCATGTGTGTAGAGACAGTACAGGAGGGGGCTCAGCACACAGCCCTGTGGAGAGCCGGTACTCAGCATGCGGGTGTGAGAGAGGTGAGGGCCAAGTCTCACAGTCTGGGATCGGTTTGTTAAAAAGTCTTTAATCCAGGCGCATATAGGAAGTGGGAAACCGAGGGCATCCAGTTTGGTGATGAGAATGTCCGGGATGATTGTGTTGAAAGCTGAACTATAATCCACAAAGAGCATACGCACATAGCTCTGCTGTTGTTCTAGATGGCTCAGTGCTGTGTGGAGAGCTGTGGCAATAGCGTCTTCTGTGGATCTGTTCGCCCGATATGCGAACTGGTATGGGTCAAAGTCTGCTGGGAGAAAGTCCTTAATATATCGTAGGACCAGTCTCTCAAAGCACTTCATGATCACCGGTGTGAGGGCCACAGGACGGTAGTCATTGAGGCTTGAAACAGGAGACTTTTTAGGCACTGGTATGATAGTGACTGATTTTTAGAGGTATTTGACAGAATAATGTATATATCGTTATGAAATATTTAATTATTATTGTCTTGGGGCTACTTAATCCACTGGTCTACAGCCAATGATGTGGAAGTAAAAGCCTGTTGTTGGGAGCTTAGAAAATATGGCACACTGCAGTGGAAATCATTCATTTGTTGTTTAAGGTTTTTAAATTTGAATATTATTAGGCATGGTTTAGTGACATATGAGACCTGATACACCCTTTTTACACCACCAGTTCTACTTTTATATACCCTGAATGTGATGTAACTTGGAAAGCCAAAGATTTTCTGAACTTTTTGTAAACCCACAAGGCGTAAGAATGTCTACAGGTTCAGTTTGAGTCATTACTGGGTGGTATTCCTCAACAACTTGATGGAAAAGCTATAGTATAAAAATTATCATTAATAGTTTGATTCTCTAACTAAGTTCCGCTGAACCCAAACTTGGTACATTTTGTACATTGTTTTAACCTGTCGTTTTTGCAACATGTGTCCAGGAACAACAGATGAAAATTTGCCATATAGCTAAATCTGGTACAGTTACAGAAATGTTCATTAATGTACATTGTCCCTGTCAAACAAACAAACAAACAAATTAATTAAATAAATTTTCAACATTTAAAGGGCCCATATTGCACTATTTTCTGATCTTTGTTATAAAGTTGTTTCCACATCACAAACAGCATATTGCATATGCATATTTAGCCTGAGTTCTTCTTCTCTCAAACAGAAAACACTGTTCCACCTTGTGATGTCATGTGGTAATACAAGAAGTGCTCCACTGTGTTTTTAAACTCCATACACCTTCACTAAAATCATTTGTATGATTTCAGTCCTGGAAATGCCAATCTCAACTAAATAAAGGGTAAAAGGAGCTGTTAGCTTGAAAACTACCGCTTCATGACATCACATGGTGAAACAGAGCATTTTAACTTTGGACATGTAGACAGACTAATAAAGCAGGGTTACTCAAACATGTGTGAGTGAAACAAAACTCCAGGTATGTTTTTGAGGCTTTACTGCATTGAAATTTCCATCTGAAAATAAAATATACATACAAATGACTTAAATGAGCACACACACATTTACATTTTAATCTTCTTGTAATCTCCTGTGTTTTACATTATGTCTCACTGGCTAACAATATAACCAGGAAGCTCTTTGAACTGAATCAAGGGAGGCTAAAATAATGAAAAGGCTAAATTAGTTTGTTGTTCATTAATACTAATGAGAGAGCAGAAGTGAGCTGTTTCCAGCCAACTATACGCTATAAGAATTCATCCCTCACATTAAAATAGGGTAACAGGGTCAGGCCAGGAACATAAACTGCACTGGGAAGGTTATATTGACCTTGACTGAACCAGAAAAATAATGTCCATAGCTCTCCATCTGTTGCTGGTTAAATGCCCAATAAACCTCAGAGCACTGTCTATCAATAACACCTTCATAACAACACGTTTATGGGCCTGCGTCCTTCCCAACAAAACACCCTCAATCACCAGAGGCTAAGCAAGCCCAGCCTTTGAGATGTCCCGGGCATATAATAAAGAATAAGACAAGCCTGAAAAACTTTGGATACTTTTTAGACACTAGTGCAATTATGTGCCAGAGCTTGTCAATCATAAAGGTTCAGTTTAACAAGCCGGAAATTGTTCCATTGTAAAATGTCATAACTGGCCATCTGGAGGGCTCCACTGTGTGCTTTATAGTCTAAACAGTAAGAAGCTTATTTTTAGACTCATATGGAGCTCAATAGTCGCACCCACCTCTCAGATTCAGGAACTCAAATTCATTTGTTTGCATAGATTTTGTGGAAAAAAGTATGGGAAAAGGCTAATGTGGTGGTAATAATGACCATAACACACATGATTTAGATGTTATATCTGACCCTATAAACTTCAAAGTTATAAAAACATTCAACTGAATTTGAAGTTTTACATGTTTGTTTTTTGACTGAAAATAATCATCATAGACATTATTTTCCACATAGCCTGTTACCTTCTGTTGTGCACTTAGACTCTTAATATTTAGATTTTTAAATAACCCATGTGGGAAAAAATGTATGGGTAATTTGCTTTCAAAACTGCCATGACTCTGAGCTTTGCGGTGGGTGGTGCTGTTAAGTAATGATGTCACTTCCAGGTCCAGCTGGCAACTTCACCCTGTTCTAGCTTGTTTTTTGTTTGCTTGTTTTTGTTGTTGTTGTTGTTTTTGTTTATTTGTTTTCATTTTGACACAATTCTGCCTGTCTTCGACATCACACTCAACAACTCTATGACAAGTTATGAGTTTACAAATTATACACACTAACTGGATATATTAATTAATCAATTAACTTAAGTAACCATTTGATTTATATACCCAGAAGACACTTGTAGTGCTTTACAGTGCAGTATTTATTATCTCCACACTCGATGGTGGTAAGCTACTGTGTAGCCACAGCTGCACAGGGACAGATTGACGGAACCAAGACTGCCAAGCCACACCATCAGCCTTCCAACCATCAACAACATTTATTCATGCACCACTTTCATACTAGGTAATGTGGGTGAAGTGTCTTTCCTAAGGACACAGCGACAATGCCATTGGCGGATTGGATTTTCCCAATGGTCAAACTTCCAAGTGCTAACCAGGCTCAAGCTCGCTTAACTTCTGAGATCTGACGAGATTAGGCTTTGACAAGCCAATATCATCACTAGTACGCAAATATTATAATAAACAATAATTCACACCAGTGCTTATTTGGCATTTGAGACAAACTTCTTTACACATAGATGACTTTGGAAGAAAAGACAGACCGACCTAGTATATATGTCTTCGAATTGGAACCCACAACCTCTCACATGTGTGTTTCATATTATCTGACTGTAAAAATGACAATATGCTTTTAGCTGTGACTTTGGTTTTGTTCCCTATTCGGTGGAGGAGATATATTTGCTTATGTTATGTGTTCAATAAAGCAAAGTATTCTCTTGTAACAGTGCTATGATTTTTATTACCTCATCATGCAGTTTTATCTCCTCTGTCCTTATGTGATGCCCTCCATACTTTTATTTTCATCAATGTCACAGATCATAAATGTTTTTGTCCTAAACATCACCACCTCCATGTTACGTGTTGTCCTTGACATTTTCTCATTTGACGTTAAATGTAGACATGTCTCTGTGTCCTGGAAGCATCCTTTGTGCATACTAACATGTGGACATAAAAGACAAGCTGACTTTAAGAGCAGTTCATAAGTTATTTTATCAACAAGGTCTAAGCCTAAAGCAAAATTGACTTTTACAAGCTTTTAATCATGTTATAATGATTCAGACTAAGATGTAGAAAACTGTATTTATCTCCAAAGGCAATTTATTATGGTTCCCCTCATTATTACTGAACTTAACGTTGTGTTTTGAGTAATTCATGCATGTTTGAGTAATCTTTGTCTAGCTAGGAAAATTCGAGTTTTCATCTAACCCCAGTAAACACCCACTGCTCTGTACTTTGCTCTTTTTCATCCCCAAATCGGTATCACACTAAAGGTTCAATACCATGTTTTGTTTTCCCTCTTCTCATTAAAATAGGCTTGACAATCTTTAAGACAATTACCAGGAGGCCACAAAATAAACCATGAAACAGAGCTTTATGTAAAATATATATATTATCATAATCATGTATTTAACATCAAATATACATTATCATACATTTGTGTATATCAACATGTTTTCAACACAATTACATAAAAGACTATCCACCACAGCAGCAAAGGTCAGAGTCGCCCACTCAAACCCAGAAATGTCAGTCTGCAGTTTAGAGGTAAGCCAAGCTGTAATCCTAGTGTGTGGGCACAATCCCCAGAGACCACCTACCAGCATTCTCCATCTACTCCATCACACAACACAACATGCTATTGCTGATTTCAGGACTATTTTGGTCATGGATACACTCTTTGCATTACCAACATGTTCAGAGATTCTTCCTCAAGTTATTTGATGCAAAGCTTTGAGCTCCACAAATGCAGGGAGTCCCGTGGCAGCAGGGCGTGCAGGGTGTGCAGGGCATCTTGTCCGCCAGGAGGCGGAGACTGACACGTGGAGGCAGAGATGTGGGTGGGAAGGGACGGGCTCACCTTGATGTTGACACCCAATCACAGGCCAGCTTGTCTGTCTCAGCTCTGACAGGTCTATAAAAAGACTGGAGGGTGGACTAAATCAAGACATTGTCGTTGTTTCACAGTGAAGAAAGTTTTGTTGTGAAAGGACCAGAGAGGAAGTTAAAATGTAGGGCAGATGTTATGTTTCAAGGGTTAATTTCTGTTATTTCTAAACAAAAAATATTTGATTCAATGTTAACTAGCCAAAGTGATACATTAACTTACAAGGCATCAAATTGTAAACCTGAGGTTCTGGTCTGGATACGTTCTGGCAAGCCTGGCTTATTTGGCCCAGTC